>NW_024081791.1:414655-541750 GCF_003009895.1 Hyaena hyaena | reverse complement strand
ATTCTTCTTTTTCAATGTTTTTAAGGCAATTATGTTTTAAAGAGATTGTTAAAATGGTTACATATTATGCATTTACCCTGCAGTTACCATTTAAAGGACTATAGTATGACATTTATGGGCCCCGGGTTATTTTCTCTTCATGAGTCCCTTCTTTATTTTTCCCCGTTATTAATAGCTTTAATGAAATATTCCCATGTCGTATAATTCACCCATTCAAAGTAAATATTTCAATAATTTTTAGTGTATACACAGAGTTGTGAAACCATCCTTGCAATGCAAAAATATTTTATATATCTCAAAAAGGAACTCCATACCTATTAGTAGTCACGCTCATTCCCAATTCTTACCCCCTGCCCCCAGCCCTAGTTTTCCATTAAGTGAGTCACTCTCTCTGTACATTTGTCTACTCTTGAAATTCCATACAAAACGTGTCCCAAAACATGTGATCTTTTATGACTGGCACATTTCACTTAGCATAAATTTTTTAGGTTTACCCATTTTGAAGAAGTTTTACAATGTTTTCCAAAACACTGGCAATATTTTATATTTCCACCTGCATGCTATGTATATTCCTCACTATCACCAATACCTGCTATTTCTTCTTGGATTATATTTATTCTAGTAGATAAGAAGTTTCATTGTGATTTATGCGTGCAATGTTCTAATGACTCATTATGTTGATCATATATTCATGTATTCATTGCAATTTTTGAGACGTGTCTATACAGATACTTGGCCTGTCCTCTAGCTGAATTATTTGTATTTTTACTCTTCATATATTTTTTCTTATTTATATATTATGCATGTTAGCGCCTTTTCAGCTTTATGATTTGAAACATTTTTCTTGTTTTCTGATTTGCCCTTTCACTTTATAGATGCTGTGGGGTTTTTTTTTTTCCCCTTTGTAGCACACAAGTTTTCCTTCTGACTTATTAGATTTTAACTTTCTCTTCCTTTCATGTCGTCTTTTTTGAGTTAATATTAGTATACGGTATGAGGTAGAGCTTCAACTTCATACTTTTGCAAGTGGATATCCCACTTTTCATCGGTATTTTTGAAAAGGCTATTTGCTCCTATTGAATTGCCTTGAGCACTGTCAAATATCAATCGACAAGCATAAACGTATAGGTTTATTCCGGGACTTTCAGGTATATTACATTGACCTATGTCTATCTTTGTACCAATACCATCCAGTCTGGCAAAATGCAGGTTTGTGGTAGGCACTGAAATCAGAAAGTGTGAATCCTCAACTTTGTTTTTCTTTTTAAGGATTGTTTTGGCTATTCCGAGTCCACGTACATTTTAAAATTAGGTTGTTAACTTTGCGAAAACGGAGTGTAGGGTTTTCATAGAGATTGTGTTGAACCTGCTGATTGTTTTCTGCAATATTACCAACCTGTATTAGTTTCCTGCTTTAATAAAGTTCCACAAACTGGATGGCTCTGAAAAATAGAACTGTATTGCCTTAAGTTCCAAGGCTAGAATTTTCAAATCAAGGTATTGGCAAGACTACAATCTGTTTGAAAACTGTAGAGGAATTCTTCATCGTCACTTCCTGGCTTCTCTGGTAACTTGCCAGATATCTTTAGCATTCGTGGTCTGTAGATGCATCACTCCAGTCCTCGACTTTCACAAGCCATTTTCCCTGTGTATGTTCATGTCGTCTTCCCTCTGTGCATGTCTATGTACAAACTTCTACATTTTAAAGGACACCAATTATATTGGATTACAGTCCACTCTAATGACCTTACCATAACTTGGTTAGATCTGCAATGACCTTATTTCTAAATAAGTATTTCTAAATACTCCAAGTATTTCTAAATAATACTATCCTAAGATTATTAATTAAATGTATAGATCAATTTGGTGTGGATTGTTATCTTAACATTATTAAGTATTCTCACCCATAAATACAGGATGCATTTCCATTTATTTAGATCTTCTCAATTTCCTTCAATATATTATAGTTTTCAAAGTATAAGGTTTGAACTTATTTTGTAAAACTTGTTTCTAAGCATTTTATTATTTTCAAATGTGTTGCAAATGCAATTATTATTAATTTTATTTTCTTTGGTTTGCACCAAGTGAATAGAAATACAATGGATTTTTAGAAATTAAACCTTGTATTCTGCAATATTACTGAACTTGTTTTTCAGCTTAATAGCTTTTTTAAGGACTGCTTAGGATTTTCTATATACAGATTAAAGTCATTCGTGAATATACTAGTTTCCCTTCTTTCTTCCCGATCTGAATGCATTTCATTTTATTCTCTTGCCCATTTAACTTTGCTAGAACCTCCCATGCAATACTAAATAGATGTGGCAAGTGCAGGTATTGTTATCCTAGTCCTCAAACCTTATATTTTAAGGTGTTCTTGTATAAAACAATATGTAATTCAGAGTGGGATCCTTATGTATATATTTTCAAGATATTATAATAAATATAATATGTAATAATACATAAAATATAGAACCTACAACATATTTTGTGTATTATATTATGTACATTATATATATGTATACATATATATGTATATGTGTATATATTTACTTAAAAAATGTTGCTCTATGGTCTTCTGCTTCTATTGTTTCCAGTGGACATCTCTGTCATCTTTGTTTTTGTTTGCTTGTACAAAAGTTTTTCTTCTGTGTCTGCCTTTTAGGTTTTATCTTTATCTTTTTTGTCTTGCTCCTTTCATTTTAATGTGCCTTGTGGTTTTCTTCATGTTTCTTTAATTGTAAGTTTTTGAGCTTCTTACAACCCTTCGGGTTGTAGGTATTATCAAATTTGAATGTTCTGAGAATTTTCCCCTAGAATTTTCTTGTCTTCACCTTCCTGTCCTTTCAGGGATTCAAATTAAATATATATTAAGAGGTTTGAAGTTTACCATAGTTCACCGATGTTAGATTTTTTACTTATTTATTCTCCCCGTCTCTTCCTCTTCCTCCTCCTCTTTCTTCTTCTCCTTCTTGGTTTGTATTCTTTTTTTTCCTGTGTGTCTTTCTGGAGAGTTCCTAGTGTTATGTTCTCAAGACCAGTTATCCTTTCTTCTCCAAAGTGTAATCTTTGATTAATCACTTGCATTTAATTCTTCATCTCACATGTTGTAGTTTTCATCTCTAGATATTTTATTTTTTTATATTCTATGTCTTTACACATAATGAACATATGTATGCAGTTGAACCTATGAAATTCAGTCACAGTTACTCTTGTAATGTACTTGTCTGTTAATTCTGTTAATTCTAATGTGTCAGTTCTGGTTTGTTTATCATTATGTGATTATTCGTTTCATTACTGGTTATTGTTTTGAGCTGTTTTGCAATATTAATAATCTTTGGAAACTAAACATTGTAAAAGATTTAAATTTTAATGTTATGTGTAGTTTTACATTGTGTCATTGAGATATATATGTGCCACGTTTTCTATATCCTTTCATCTGTTGATGGACACATGGGCTAGTTCCATTATTTGGCTATTGTAAATAATGCTTCATAATCATAGGAGTGCATGTGTCCCTTTGAATTATTGAGTTTTTATTCTTCAGGTAAATACCCATGTGATTACTGGATCATAGAGTACTCCTGTTTCCCTTTTTGAAGAAATTCCAAATTGCTTTCCAGAGTGGCTGCACCAGTTTGCATTCCCAACAGTGCAAGAGGGTTCCTTTTAGTACACATCCACACCTGCAGTTGTTTCTTAACTTTTGACTTTAGCCATTCTGACAGATATGAGGTAAAATCTCATTGTAGTTTGATTTGAATTTTCATAATGATGAATGATGTTGAGTATCGTTTCATGTGTTTTTGGCCATCTATGTGTCTTCTTTGGAGAAATGTCTGTTCATGTCTACTGCCAATTTATGTTTTATTTTTATTTTTTCCTGTCACTGCCTTTATTTATTTATTTTTTATGTAAGTTATTATCAAATTGGCTATCATACAGTGTGTAAAGTGTGCTCTTCGTTTTTGGGGTAGATTCCCGTGGTTCATCACTTACATACAACACCGAGTATTCATCCCAACTAGTGCCCTCCTCAATGCCCATCACCCAGTTTCCACTCTCCCTCACCTACCCATCCACCCTCAATTTGTTCTCTGTATTTAAGAGTCTCTTATGGTTTGCCTCCATCCTTCTCTGTTTGTAACTATTTTGCCCCTTCCCTTCCCGCATGGTCTTCTGTTAAGTTTCTCAAGATCCACATATGAGTGTAAACATATTGGTGTTTTGTTTTCTGGGTGTTGAGTTGTATAACTTATTTATATATTGTGGTTATTAACTCATTGTCCGATATGCCATTTTCAAATACATTCCTCATTCAGTCTTTTGGTTGTGTTGTTTGTTTCCTTCACTGTTCAGAAGCTTTTTTATTTTAAGGTAGTCCCAATTGTTTATCATTGGTTTTACTTCCTTTGTCTGGAGACCTAGCTAAAAAAGTGTTCCCACAGCCCATGTCAAAGAAGTTACTGCCTATGCTCTTTTCTAAGATTTTCTTGCCTTCAGGTATCAACATTTAGGTCTTTAGTACATTTTGATTTTTTTTTTTTTTGGTATGGTATAAGAAAGTGGTCCTGTTTCATCATTTTGTATGTAGCTGTCTAGTTTTCTCAACACTATTTGCTGAAGACACTGTCCTTTTCCCTTTGCATATCCTTTTCTGCTTGATGAAGACTAATTTACCATAAAATTCTGAGTTTATGTCTGGATTTTCTATTCTTTTCCATTGATCTGTATGTCTATTTTTGTGCTAGTGTATACTCTTTTGATTACTACACTTTGTAGTATAAGTCAAAGTCTGGAATTCCCAAAACTGGCATAACTCCAGTTTTGTTCTTATTTTTAAAGATTGTTTTCGCTATTCAGGGTATTTTGTGATTGCATATGAATTTGAGGATTGTTTCAGTTGTGGGGAAATTGCTGTTGGTATATTGATGGTGATTACATTAAATCTATCAATTGTTTTGGGCAGTATAGATATTTTAACAATATTTATTCTTCCATTCTATGAGCATGAAATGTCTTCATTTTTTCTGTCATCTTCAATTTCTTTCATCAGAGTATATGTCTTTCCTCTCTTTGATTAAGTTTATTCTTAGGTGTCTTATTATTTTGGTGGAATTTTAAGTGGGATTGTTTTCTTAATTTCTCTTTCATCTGTTTCATTATTAGTGTATAGAAATGTAACAGATTTCTGTACATGCATTTTCAATCCTGATACTTTACTTAATTATCATTTCTAGTAGTGTTTTGGTGGAGCCTTACTTGTTTTTAATATATAGTATTATGTCATCTGCAAATAGTGTGATGTACTTCTTTCATACCGATTTGGATGCCTTTTCTCTTGTCTGATTGCTGTGGCTAGGACTTCCAGTACTAAGTTGAATAAAAATGGTGAAAGCGGACATCACTGTCTTGTTCCTGGACTTGGGGGGAAAGCTCTGTTTTTCCCCATTTAGTATTATTTTCACTGTGAGTTTTTCTTATAAGCCTTTTATTATGTTGACATGTATTCCTTCCAAACCTACTTTGTTTATGCTTTTGCCAGAATGGTGACTGTATTCTGTCAAATGCGTTTTCTGTATCTATTGAAATGATCATACTTTTTTTTAATCCTTTCTTCTATTGATGTAAGGTATCGCGCTGATTGATTTGCAAATATTGAACAATCTTTGCATACTAGGTATAAACCCCACTTCATTATAGTGATTTCTTTTTTCTTTTTTAAAACTTTTTTAATGTTTTATCTTTTTTCTGAGAGAGAGACAGAGACACAGAGTGCAAGCAAGGGAGGGTCAGAGAGAGAATGAGACACAGAATCCAAAGCAGGCTCCAGGCTCTGAGCTGTCAGCACAGAGCCCAATGAGGGGATCAAACTCACGAACTGTGAGATCATGACCTGAGCCAAAGTCAGACACTTAACTGACTGAGCCACCCAGGTGTCCCATACTTATTTCTTTTAATGTATTGTTGGACTTAGTTTGCTAGTATTTTGTTAAGTATTTTTGCATCAATATTCTTCAGAGATATTGCCTGTAGTTCTCTTTTTGGTGGTGTTTTTATCCGGTTTTGGTATCAAAGTATTGTTGGTCTCATAGAATGAATTTGAAAGTTTTCCTTCTTAGTTTATTTTTTTGGAATGATTTGAGAAGAATAAGTATTAACTGTCCTTTATGCGTTTGATAAAATTCCTCTTTGAAGCCCTCTGGCCCTAGGATTTTGTTTGTTGGGAGTTTTTTGATCACTAATTCAATTTCCTTGCTAATAATCAGTCTATTTAAATTTTCTATTTCTTCCTGAGTCAGTTTAAGTAGTTATATGTTTCTAAGAATTTATCAGCCTCTAGGTTGTCTAATTTTTGGTATATATTTTTTCATAATATTCTCACAATTGTTTGTCTTTCTGTGGTGTTGGTTACAAATTTTCCTCTCATTGTGATGTGGTTTACTTGAGTTGTTTTTTGTTTTGTTTTGTTTTGTTTTTGGTAAGTGTGGCCAGAGGTTTATAAATTTTATTGATATTTTCAAAGATTCATCTTCTGCTTTCAATAATCTCTACTACTATTTTTTAGTTTCTATATAATGCATTGCAACTCTAATCTTTATTAATTCTTTATTTTTGCTGGCTTTCAGTTTTGTTTGTTCTTCTTTTTCTAGCACCTTACATGTAAGGTTAGGTTGTTTATTTGAGAGATTTTTCCTGCTTCTTAAGTTAGGCCTGTATTGCCATGAACTCCCCACTTTAGACCTCTTTTGCTGCATCCCAAGTAATCTGGACCATTGTGTTTTCATTTTCATTATTTCCATGTAATTTTTTACTTCTTTTTTTGATTGCTTGCTTGACCCATTAATTGTTTAGAAGTATATTATTTAACCTCCCTGTGTTTGTGCTGTTTCCACATTTTTTCCTGTGGTTAATTAATTTCTAGTTTTATAGCATTGTGGTCTACAAAGATACATGGTATGACTTTGCTATTTCTTAATTTGTTGAGGGTATTTTGTGGTCTAATATGTGATATATTCTATAGAATGTACCATGTGCATTGACTTTCATTTGCGTGACAAGTGTTTCTCCACTACCTCACTTTCAATTTGCAGGTATCCTTAGTTCTGACATGAGTCTCTTATAGACAGGATATAGATGAGTCTCGCTTTTTCTACATTCTGTAACCATATTTCTTCTTATTGGAACATGATATCTTGCTCTCTTTCATGGCTTGCTTGTTTTCTTTACCAGTATACTTGGATCCCTCTATCTTTCGGTTGCTTATCTATTACCTGTTTTTGATTTGTGGTTACCATTAAGTTTGTATATAAATTCCTCGGCATGTAGCAGTCTACATTAAGTTGATGGTCATTTAGTTTTGAACCAATTCTTTACTCTTCTCCCTGCCACATTTTAGACATGTAGTGTCATATTTTATATCTTTTCATTTTGTGAATCCCTTGACTAATTTTTAAAGATATGCTTATTTTTCATACTCTCATTTTTATGATGTTTCCTTTACAATCAAGGAGTTTCTTTTAATTTTTCCTGTAGGGCTGATTTAGTGGCCATAAACTCCTTAGGTTTGTGTTGTCTGAGAATTTACAAATCCTTCTAATCTGAATGATGGCATTGCTTGGAACTATTCTTGCCTGCAGATTTTTCCTTTTAAGCGCGTTGGATTTATCATTCCACTACCATGCAGCTTACAAAGTTTTTGGTGAAAAATATGCTGATAGCCTTGTTGAATTTCCCTTGTATATATTGTTATTTTCTCGTGCTACTTTAATTTTTTTCTTTATCACTACTTTTTGCCTTTTTATTTTTTAAAAAAATTTTCCTGACTCTTAGATGACATTTATTGTTTTTTTTTGCAAATAGTTTATTGTCAAGTTGATTTGCATATAGCACCCAGTGCTCATCCCCACAAGTGCCCTCCTCCATCCCCATCTCCACCCTCCCCCCAATTACCATCAGTCCTCCGTTTGTTCTCAGCATTCAAGAGTCTCTCATGGTTTGCCTCTCTCCCTCTCCCCCATTATTCCCCCCTTCTTCTCCCCAATGATCCTCCATTAAGTTCCTCCTAATCCTCCTATATGTGCAAACATATGATATTTGTCCTTCTCTGCCTGACTTATTTCGCTCAGCATAACACCCTCAAGGTCCATCCCGGTTGCTACACATGGCCAGATTTCATTGTTTCTCATTGCCATGTAGTATTCTATCGTACAGATAAACCACAACTTCTTGATCCATTTGTCCGTTGATGGACACTTTGGCTCTTTCCATGTTTTGGCTATTGTTGAGTGCGCTACTATGAACATTGGGGTACATGTGCTCCTATGCATCATCACTCCTGTATCCCTTGGGTAAATTCCTAGCAGTGCTATTGCTGGGTCGTAGGGGAGTTCTATTGTTAATTTTTTGAAGTACCTTTACTCTGTTTTTCAGAGGAGCTACACCAGTTTCCATTCCCACCAAGAGTATAGGAGGGTGCCAATTTCTCCACATACTCGCCAGCATCTAGAGTCCTCTGATTTGCTCATTTTAGCCACTCTGCTGGGGTGAGGTGGTATCTAAGTATGGTTTTGATTTCTATTTCCCTGAGGAGGAGGGATGCTGAGCATCGTTTCATGTGTCTATTGTCCATCTGGATGTCCACTTTGGAGAAGTGTCTGCTCATATCATCTGTCCATCTCTTTACTGGGTTGTTTGATTTTCGGGTGTGAAATTTGGTGAGTTCTTTATAGATTTTGGATATTAACCCTTTATCTGATATGCAATTTGCAACTTTCTTTTCCCATTCCGCTGGTTGTCTATTATTTTATGGATTGTCTCCTTTGCCCTTGGAAGATGTTAATCTTGATGACTTCCCACTAGTTTATTTTTGCTCTTGATTCTTTTGCTTCTGGGGATGTGTCAAGTAAGAAATTGCTGCAGTGGAGGTCAAGGTGGATGTTTCCTGCTTTCTCCTCCAGGGTTTTTATGGGTTCCTGTCTCACGTTCAGGTCCTTTATCCATTTTGAGTTTATTTTTGTGTATGGTGTGAGGAAATGATCTAGTTTCATTATTGTGCATGTTGCTGTCCAGTTCTCCCAGCACCATCTGTTAAAGAGACTATCTTTTTTCCACTGGATACTCTTTCCTGCTTTGTCAAAGATTAGTTGGTTGTATATTTTTGGGTCTACTTCTGAGTTCTCAATTCTGTTCCATTGGTCTATGTGTCTGTTTTTGTGCAAATACCATACTGTCTTGATGATGACAGCTTTGTAATAGCGGCTAAAGTCTGGGATGGTGATACCTCCCGTTTTGGTTTTATTCTTCAAAATTACTTTGGCTATTCGGGGTCTTTTGTGGTTCCATACAAATTTTAGAACAGTTTGTTCCAGTTTTGAGAAGTATGCTGGTGCAATTTTGATTGGAATTGCATTGAACGTGTAGATTGCTTTGGGTAGTAATGACATTTTAACAGGATATTTATTTATTTTTGGAAAAATATATTTATTCTTCCAATCCATGAGGATGGAATGTTTTTCCATTTCTTTGTATCTTCTTCAATTGCCTTCATAAGTTTTCTAGAATTTTCATCATACAGATCTCTTATATCCTTGGTTAGGTTTATTCCTAGATACTTTATGGTTTTTTTGTGCAATTGTGAATGGTATCAGTATCTTGAATTCTCTTTCTGTTGCTTCATTATTGGTGTATAAAAATGCAACCGATTTCTGCACTTTGATTTTGTACCCTGAAACTTTTCTGAATTCTTGGATCACTTCTAGTAGGCTTCTGGTGGAGTCTATGGATTTTCTATGTAGAGTATCATGTCGTCTGCGAAAAGTGAAAGTTTGACTTCTTCTTTGCTCATTCTGATGCCTTTTATTTCCTTTTGTTGTCTGATGGTTGATGCTAGGACTTCCAGCACTATGTTAAACAACAGTGGTGACAGTGGACATCCCTGTCGTGTTCCTGATCTCAGGGGGAAAGCTCTCAGATTTTTCCTGTGGAGGATCATGTTAGCTGAGGGCTTCTCATAGATGGCTTTTATGATGTTGAAGTAAGTTCCTTCTATCCCGACTTTCTCAAGGGTCTTTATTAAGAAGGGATACTGTGTTTTGTCAAATACTTTTTCTGCATCTATCGACAGGATCATATGTTTTTTTATCTTTTCTTTTGGTGATGTGATGTATCACATTGATTGATTTGTGAATACTGAACCAGCCCTGTGACCCAGGAATGAATCCCACTTGATCCTGGTGGATCATTCTTTTTATGTGTTGTTGGATTCGATTTGCAAGTATCTTTTTGAGGATTTTTGCATCCATATTCATCAAGGATATTGGCCTGTAGTTCTCTTTTTTTTTGCTGGATCTCTTTCTGGTTTGGGAATCAGAGTGATGCTGGCTTCATAAAATGAGGCTGGAAGTTTTCCTTCCATTTCGATTTTTTGGAATAGCTTGAGAATAATGGGTATTAATTCTGTTTTAAATGTCTGGTAGAATTCCCCAGGGAAGCCATCAGGTCCAGGGCTCTTATGTGTTGTGAGATTTTTGATTACTGATTCGATTTCTTCACTTGTTATGGCTCTGTTCAGATTTTCTATCTCTTCCTGTGTGAATTTTGGTAGTGAGTGAGTGTTTAAGAATTTGTCCATTTCTTCTAAGTTGTCCAACTTGTTGGCATATAATTTTCATAGTGTTCCCTGATAATTGCTTGTATTTCTGAGGGGTTGGTTGTAATAAGTCTATTTTCTTTCATGATTTTGTGTATTTGGGTGCTCTGTCTTTTCTTTTAGAAGCCTAGCTAGAGGTTTGTCAATTTTGTTTATTTTTTCAGAAAAACCAACTCTTGGTTTCATTGGTCTATTCCATTGTTTCTTTGGTCTCTATGTTGTTTCTTTCTGCTCTGATTTTTACTATTTCTCTTCTTCTACGGGGTTTGGGGTGCTCTTGTTGCTCTTCCTCTAGTTCTTTTAGGTGAGCTGTTAGATTTTGCACTTGGGCTTTTTCTAATTTCTTGAAATAGGCCTGGAGTGCAATGTACTTTCCTCTTAGGACTGCTTTTGTCGCATCCCATAGAGTTTGGATTGTTGTATTTTCATTTTAATTTGTTTCCATATATTTTTAAATTCGTTATCTAAATGCCTGATTGGTCCATTCATTCTTTTGTAAGGTGCTTTTTAACTTCCATGTTTTTGGATGTTTTCGACTTCTTCCTGTGATTGATTTCAAGTTTCAAAGCATTATGATCTGACAGTGTGCATGGTATGATCTCAATTCTTTTATATTTATTGAAGGCTGCTTTATGTGCCAGTATGTGATCTATCTTGGAGAATGTGCCATGTGCACTTGAGAAGAAAGTGAATTCCATGGTCTCAGGTTGTAGAGTTCTGAATATATCTGTCAGATCCATCTGTACTAATGGGTCATTCAAGTCTATTGTTTCTTTAGTAATTTTCTGTCTGGTTGATCTATCCTTTGCTGTAAGTGGAGTATTAAAGTCCCCAACTATTAGCACATTCTTATCTTTAAGATTGTTTCAGTTTGTGATTAATTGTTTTAAATATTTAGATACTACCATATTCGGTGCATAGACATTTATAATTTTTAGTTCTTCCTGATGGATAGATCCTTTAATTATTATATATTGCCCTTCTTCATCCCTTGTTATTGTCTTTATTTTAAAGTCCAGTTGGTCTGATATAAGTATAGCTACTCCAGCTCTCTTTTGACTTCCTGTAGCATGATAGGTATTACTCCATCCCCTTACTTTTAATCTGAAGTTATCTGCAGGTCTAAAATGTTTTTCTTGTAGACAACAAATAGATGGATTTTTTTTTTATCCATTCCGTTACCCTATGTCTTTTGACTGTAGCATTCAGCCCATTTACATTCAGTGTTATTTTTGAAATATGTGGGTTTAGACTCATTGTGTCCTTTGTGGGATTCATGCTTGTTGTGGTATCTCTGGTATCTTGCATTCCTTGCAACACTTCTCTCAGAGAGTCCCCCTCAGGATTTCTTGTAGGGCTGGATAGTGGTGACAAATTCTTTCAATTTTTATTTATTTGGAAAGACTTTTATCTCTCCTTCTTTTTTTTTTATTTCTAGGAGATAGAGAAAGAGAGAGAGAGACAGCGTGAGCAGGGAAGGGTCAGAGAGAGAGGGAGTCACAGACTGAAACAGGCTCCAGGCTCTGAGCTGGCAGTCAGCACCGAGCCCGACGCGGGGCCCGAACCCACGAACCGCGAGATCATGACCTAAGTGAAAGTTGGACGCTTAACCGACTAAGCCACCCAGGCGCCCCTCTCTCCTTCTATTTTGAATGCCTGGCTTGCTGGATAGAAGATTCTTGGCTGCATATTTTTTCTGTTCATCACATTGAAGATCTTCCTCCATTCGTTTCTGGTCTGCCAAGTTTCAGTAGATAGGTCTGTCACCACTCTGATAGGTTTCCCATTGTATGTTAGGCCCCTGTTTCCCTACCTGCTTTCAAACTTCTCTCTTTGTCCTTCTATTTTGCCAGTTTCACTATGATATGTCGTGCAGATGATCGATTCAAGTTTTGTCTGAGGGGAGTTCTCTGTGCCTCTTGATTTTCAACTTCCTCTTCCCTCTCCAGGTTGGGGAAGTTCTCTGCTATAATTTGTTACAGGACTTCTTCAGCACCTTTCCCTCTCTCTTCCTCTTCCGGAATTCCTATGATGCGGATATTGTTCCGTTTGATTGTATCGCTGAGCTCTAGAACTCTTCTTTCATGTTCCTGGATCAGTTTATCTCTCTTTTCCTCAGTTTCTTCTTTTTCTATAATGGTGTCTTCTAAATCACTTATTCTTCTTTCTGCCTTTTCAGTCCGTGCATGGGACACCTCCAGTTTATTATGTATCTCATTATCCCATTTTTAATTCGCCATAACTATTTTTAAGCTCGATATTGTATGTTGCCATAGTTCCTCTGATGTCCTCCATGTTTTTTCAAGCCTGGTGATTAATTTTATGATTATTGTTCTAAATTCTTGTCCATTTATGGTCCTCATATCTGTTTTGAGCAGTTCTCTAGCTGTCATTTCTTCCTGGAGTTCTTTGGAGGAGGCTTCTTCCGTTTCATCATTTTGGTTAGCTTTCTATCTCTTGTTAATTTTAAAAGCTTGTTGTACACACAGCCTCTGTGAGTTTTGCTGTATTAGAGAGGTTCTTTTGACTGTTCAGGGCCTGTCTGTTCACGAAGTGTTCTTTGGATGGTGTCTCTTGGCTACTCTTGTTGAGCGTTTGGTTCTTTTGTTTCCCTACTGGTAGCGGTATTTAGGACTCTCCACCATGTGTAGTTTGGCTTGTTTCTTGAGGCAGCCCTGGAATAAGAAAAGAGACCACCCCAGAGGGAACACAGGCACACAAAAGCACAGACAAAACCAATAAACAGGCAAACCCAGGCTCAGGTAAAAACAGCTATAACAACAACAAAACAGCTATCTGGAGCGGATGGGCGTGGTTTCGTGTAGGCAGGTCTTGTCTCCACTGTGTCAGCTGGCCTCCCTGAGGCCCCTCCTTGATGGTCGTGGGGAGAAGAATGGCGGCGCCCCAGTCCCTTCTCAACCAAGCGTTGCAAATCACTTCTTCCATCTGATCTCCCTGTGCTGAGGTAGTAGCCAAGGTGGGCTGAGTTCTGTGCCCCCCACACCGCCTGTTTCTAGGTCACAGTCTGCGGGCTTTGTTATACTGCTTAGAACAGTCCCGCAGGTCGCTGCTTCCCTGTTGCCTGGGGGTTGAGTGGAGGGTGGGAGACGTGTCACAGCCTCAGATCCCCAGGGGTCAAGCAGGGATACAACCTGAGTGCATTACGGGAACATAGCAACTTCAGGTCCGCAGCGTCCGCGTCACTGCAGAGCACCGCCGCAGCTTTAGTGGGCCTCTGTCGCGCTCCGCTGCCGCTTTACCGGGCGCCGGCACAGATTCACCGGGTCACCACGGCAGCCACTCCTTCAGCAGGCCGCTGTTGCGAGCGCCGCTGCCACTTCACTGGGAACCTTTACATCTTCACCGGGTTGCCGCTCCTGCTGCTTCAGTTGGTGTCTGTCGCGCGTGCCTTGCCCCTTCCCCCGGCGCGGGACCGCCTCTGCAGACATTGCTGCCGGTTCACCAGTCCACCGCTGCCATGGACGGTGCAGGGCGCAGGGCAGTTCAGTTTTTCCTGGCGCCTTATGGGACCAGGGCACCTAGTTTTAAGTCAGCACCCCAGCCAGAGCTAAAAAACACTGTCTTTCCTAGCCGAGGATTTTTTCTTCTCCAGGGAGAGTTCTATGAGCAATCTCAGCTTTTCTTTCCTTTCCCCTGGACTCGCGGCAGCTCACCACCACTCGCTGGTTTATTACTCACCGCAGCTGCATGCAAGCCGGGTTCCCACCCCTCCCTCCATATCTCTGGGTCCCACCCCGCTTTTATCTTCCCCAGTTTGCACTCACGCACTTATGAGGTTTCTTTCCCAGTGTACTTTGTCTCTTTCTCTTCCCAAACTCCTGTGGCTCAGTGTCCTACGACTTCAGGCCTTCTCTGTTTGAGAGATGGGTGCAGGCGAAATGCACGGAGCTCCCTACTTCTCTGCCATCTTGCCTCCTCCTAGATCTACTTTTTGGCACTTTAATTACTACGTATCTTGCTATGGATATCTTTGGGTTGATTTGTGGGGGAGATCTCTATGCCTCCCATTTCTGGATATCTGTTTCCTTCCCCAGATTAGGGAAGTTTTCAGCTATTATTTACTCAAATAAATGTTCTACCCCTGTTTTTGTCTCTTCTTCTGGTACCCCTATAATGCAAACGTTATTACAATTGATGGAGTCACTGAGCTCCTAAAAACTATTCTCAATTTGCATAATTTTTCCTCTCATCTGGTCAACTTGGTTACTTTCTATGACTCTGTCTTCCAGGTCATTAGTTTGTTTTTCTGCTTTATCTAGCTTGCTCTTTTTTCCATCTAGTTTATTTTTAATTTCTTTTCTTCATATCTGATTAGGTCTTTTTATGTTTTATCTACCTTTGTTAAGGGTCTCACTGATGTCCTCCATTCTTTTCTCAAGTCCACTGACTATCTTTATGACCGTTACTTTAAATTCTCTGTCAGGCATTTTACTGAGGTTCACTAAAGACTTTTGCTGTGATTGTGTCATGTTCTTTCATTTGGGACATATTTCTCTGTCTTCTCATTTTATCCAACTATGTGTCTGTTTATCTGTGTTAGGAAAATCAGATATGTTTCCTTTTCTTGAAGGTAATGGCCTTATGAAGAAGTCCTAAAATGTCCTGCAGTGCAATGTGCCCTATTCCTAGAACTTGGAGCTTCAGAGAGTTACTCCTGTGTGTGTTGTGTATGTCTTGTCAAGTTCTTGCAACTTTTCCATTCAGTCCAGTGGCACTCTTTGCCTTTTGTGGACAGTGTTTGATTTCTGGCAGTGGGTTGGGTGAATTTTAACAGGCACATGCTGGTTTCCTTGTTAAATGAGAACAGGAGCCATGGCTGTGGAACCTGGGTGACCTAAGCAGATCTACAAAGTGCATGTGGCTGGGGCATGCACTTTTAACAAGGTTCAACTCAGGTTTCTGCAGTTCCTGCCTTTGCTATTGCTGCCACTGCTACTGCCACAGCTACTGCCACCACTGCCGCCAGGATCAAAATCCTGCAAAAGGCTTAGGTCAGTAAAGGAGGTGCTGGGGAGGTTTGTGGTGTTCTTCTGGGTGAGGGGGTCCCTCAGCAATTGGACTGAGGCCATTGTAACTGTAAAGGGTGAATCCATAGAAGTGGAAGTGTGAGGGGCACCAAGTTAGTGAGTGTTGGTGCTTTGCTGCCTCCTATAGGTGGCAGTGTGTTTATATTGGGAAATGATGGAGATAAATGGTACCTGCCCACTCCTTTGTTCCTGGAGGGGACTCACTGAGATCTTTATTTCCAGGACAACCTGTGTGATGAGTAAATTGTTCTCCTTCTTGTGTGCCTCAGGCTTTTTTCAAACTGTTGGTTCTATGCTGTATATTCTCAAACTGTTTGGCATGCTGCCACTTTAAGGATAGGGTCTCAGTTTCCTAAAGTTCTCAGAGATTTTCCTGAGACTGAGCTGAGCCCACTGATGTTTTGAGTTTCAGGTTTATGAAATTTTTTAAATGTTTTTATTTATTTTTGAAAGAAAGAAACAGAGCAAGTGAGAGAGGAGCAGAGAGAGAGAGAGAGAGAATCTGAAGCAAGCCCCAGGCTCTGAGTTGTCAGCACAGAGTCCAATGCGGGGCTGGCGCCTGAACCCAGGAACCTTGAGATCATGACCTGAGCCAAAGTCTGATGCTTAACCAACAGAGCCACCCAGCTGCCTCTAGAGTTCCAGGCTTTAAGTCACATCGGTTGTTAAGAATTCACAAAATTTGACCCGTCTTTCTTTTAAAGCCAAATGTTATGGGGATTTGTCTTTCCGATTTGGGGTCTCCAGTATGATCCTCTGTTTCTTGCCCTTCCCCATGCTCCTGGCTCCGTCTCATCTATGGACAGCCACAGTCCCCTTTTAAAAAAAAATATTTATTATTGAGAGGGAGAGAGAGACAGAGCACAAGCAGGGGAGGGTTAGAGAGAGAGGGAGACACAGAATCTGAAGCAGGCTCCAGGCTCTGAGCTGGCTGTCAGCACAGAGTCCGACGCGGAGCACGAACCCACGAACCTTGAAATCATGACCTGAGCTGAAGTCCGATGCTTAACAGACTGAGCCACCCAGGCGCCACTGTTTTATGCTATTTAAAACGCAATTGTGGGGCGCCTGGGTGGCTTAGTCGGTTAAGCGTCCGACTTTCGCTTAGGTCATGATCTCGCGGATCGTGGGTTCGAGCCCCGCGTCGGGCTCTGTGCTGACTGCCAGCTCAGAGCCTGGAGCCTGTTTCAGTCTGTGACTCCCTCTCTCTCTCTGATGCTTTCCTGCTCACGCTGTCTCTCTCTCTTTCTCTCTCTCTCTCTCTCTCCCTAGAAATAAATAAGACATTTAAAAAAAACGCAATTGTATTCCTAATTTATTTTTTCAGATTGTTCATTTTTAATTTTCATAAATGTAAGTATTTTTTATTAATCTTTACTTCTAAAACTTTTATGAATGATTTTATTATCTCCAATACTCTTTATGGAACTATTGAATTTTTCTCTATATAAAATCATAATATTTGTGAATATATAAGGTTTCACTTCTTTCTTTTCAATTTGATGTGTTTTCTTCTTCTTCTTCTTCTTCTTCTTCTTCTTCTTCTTCTTCTCCTTCTTCTTCTTCTTTTGCTTGCCTCACTGCTTTGAATGGATATTCTTGTATAATGCTGAATAGCAGTGGCAAAATTGGGTATCTTTGTCTTGCTTCTGGTATTAAGGAGAAAGGTATCAGTCTTTCAGCATTGAGTATAAAGGAATACATGAGGTTTGTTAAAACCTTGTTATCATAATGAGGAAATTTCCATCTATTCTTAGTGTGTTGAAAATTTCTACTATAAAATGTATTTTCTCAAATGCACATTCTGGTACAGTTGAGATGATCGTGTGTGTGTGTGTGCGCACATGAGCCTGTATTTTCTTAATTTCCTTAATTAGATGCATTACATTTGATTTTTAGTGTGTTGAATAAATCATGTATTCCTGATCTATATCTCACCTTGACATGATGTATAATCATTTTAATATGTTTCTGGATTTAGTTTACTAGTATTTAATTAATTAAAAACTTGCATCTATATTAGTAGCAGGGTTTTACAAGTTTTTGATTTACTAATTCACCTTTACTTGTTATAATTTAGTTCATATTTCTTATTTCTTTTTGAATCCTCTTTAATATATATGTTTTCTTAGATATTTTCCCATTTTATGTACTGATGAATAATCCATTTACAGGTGTATAATTTTTATGATACTTTTATTACACACTCTCTTGTTTACTATTGTTCTAACTTTAGTCCCCTTCACAATAAAAGCAATTCGCAACTATACATAGACAAGATATTGTTGTGAAAATTCTAGAACATAGAGGTGAGGGTGAAGTTCACCTTTGCATCACAGAGATCAAGCGGAACCATATTTGAGGGTAAGAGAAAAACCTATGTTTTGACTACAACATATCTTTTGCAAGGCAGTGTAGCATTGAACTGAGAAGGCCTCTTTGAGTCTCTAGTTTCTCCAGTGGGAAAAAGAGATTGCAAGGTCAACATCCAGTTTATTCAGTGTTGTGGGTCACTACCTGAGTGATTTGTTCAGGTCTTCTCACAAGGGTATCATGGGGTAGTTTATGGAGACTGACCACTGGCGATTAGATTGTGACAGATAAGTTTGGAAGGGCTTGCAGCAGTCAGTACTGAGAACCCCCAGGAATTGAAGTATAACAGTATCCAAGTATATTTTTCAACCAGTTTCATTGCCAATCTGCAGAGCCAATACACTTGCCCCATCTGGCCACGAAACTCAGAGCACAGTTCGGTCTGTTTTGAGACTCCAAAAGCGTGATTTGTTCACCATGGAGACAGATTTGCTGATCTACCCAAGCAGGGGAAATAATTCATAGTCCGACCTACTTCTAAGAATGGTCTTTGTCCCCACCTGACCATGAAGCCTGTCCAGAGCACCTAGAAAGTTGCATATTTCAGCAGCACTTGATCAGAGAGCCTGGCTAGCAGCTCTGCAATTTACAGAGGCCTCACCTGGCAAGGTAGATTGATAAGTTTTGCTTTAAAACTAGACTTGTTAATTTAAATTTTAGTGTGATGTATATTATTACATCACTTTATAGCATATTCAGTTTTTTGTTGTTGTTGGAAGTAATTAAAATACATGGAAACAGTTTGATATTTTGGTGTATTTTTAAGGCAATTTGTTAGGCAGGTCCTCAGCAGGGCTCAGTCTAGGTTTATTGCTCACTACAGACCTCTCTAATTGCTATATCCAATGCTCTCTGAACTGTGTTTTTCCAATGCACTGTTCTCAGTATAGTGAATGCAGGGCATTGTTACTTTTAATTCTCTCATTTGATTCTTTCCCTTTTCTCAGGTTGTTAAAGATTAATACTCAAGATCTCTGAAATTTCTCTCTAGACAACTTTCTTTTTGGTCTCTGTCCCATGAATTATTTCCGCATTGATCTTCTCAGGTGCTCAACTTCACCTCCTCAACATAAGAATTTTACTGGCCTTTATCTGTGTTTTCCTTCTTTATGCTGTGGCCCGCTATTGTGACTTTGTTAAATTAACATTTAAGTAGATCCCTGTAATGTTGGATAGTGAGCCTGAGTTCAACAACATCAAAAAGAAAAACACAAAAGAATGGACATATAAAAGTGGCACTGTAGTAATTGGTAACAATACAGGTCCTGGAGGACCTAACACATGTTCAGGAACCATGCAATACTGCAGGGTGCAGGAAGAGAGTGCAGAGGACAACCTGGAGCACATGTCTGTGTTATTCAAGCCAAAAATAACAAGGTATTATCTAAGGGATACACAAAAAGAATGTGCTATGACACAAATAATGCTTATCACAAGGATAGTTGGGGAGTTAGAAGCTTACATTTACTTGTGATTCTGTGGCTTGTTATCTAAGGTATACACATTCAAAAGAGGTTACAGTAATTTCAAAGCCTCTGCAGCTCAGGTCAGACCACTTGAACACATAAAATGGATGCTGAGGTATCACATTTATATCTCTACTTTATTTTGAATTTATTTTTGGGTATGGTGTAAGAAAGTGGTCCAGTTTCATTATTTTGAATGTAGCTGTCTGATTTTCCCATCACTATTTGTTGAAGAGATTGTGTCTTTCCCATTGCATACACTTGCCTCCTCTGTTATAGATTAATTGATAATATAATTGTGGGTTTATTTCTGTGCTCTCTATTCTCCTCTGTTGATCTGTGTGTCTATTTTTCTGCTAGTAGCATACTATTTTGATTATTATGACTTTGTAGTGTATCTTGAATCTGGGCTTGTGATACCTACAGTTTTCTCCTTGTTCAAGAATACTGTGGTGGGGCACCTGGGTGGCTCAGTCGGTTAAGTGTCTGACTTCAGCCCAGGTCATGATCTCACAGTTCGTGGGTTTGAGCCCCGCGTCGGGCTCTGTGCTGACAGTTCAGAGCCTGGAACTTGCTTCGGATTCTGTGTCTCCCTCTCTCTCTGCCCCTTCCCCACTTATGTTCTGTTCCTGTCTCAACACTAAATAAACAAAAAATTAAAAAAAAAAAGAATACTGTGGTTACTTGGGGACTTTTGTGGCTTTATACAAATTTTAAGATTATATGTTCTAGTTCTGGGTAAAATGTTGTTGGTATTTTGATATGGATTGCACTAAATCTGTAGATTGTTTGAGTAGTATGGACATTTTAACAATATTGTTCCAAATCCATGAGCATGGAATATGTTTCCATTTCTTTGTATCATCTCTAATTTCTTTTATAAATATTTTATAGTTTTCAGAGTGCAGGTTTTTCACCTCTTTGGTTAAATTTATTTCTAGATGTTTTAATATTTTGGTGCAATTTTAAATGGATTTTTTCCTTAATTCCTCTTTATGCCACTTTCTTATTAGTGTATAGAAATGCAACATCTTTATTGCTACATTATTTACAACAGCCATGATATGAAAGCAATCCAAATGTCCATTTATAGATAAATGGATAATTAAAAGCAACACACACACACACACACACACACACACACACACTGGAATATTGCTCAGCCATAAGAATGAAATTTTACTATTTGCAACAATATAGATTGATCTAGAAAGGATAATACTAAATGAAATAAGTCAATCACAGAAAGATAAATAGCATAGATTTCACTTATGTGTGGAATTTAAGAAGCAGAACAAAGAAATAAAAGGAAAAAAAGAAGAAAAAACAGACTCTTAAATGCAGAGAAAAAACTGTTGTCATAGGAGAAAGGGAGAGTGGGGGAAGTAGGTGAAGGGGATTAAGAGCACACTTACCATGATGAACACTGAGGATTTTTTGCATCTGTATTCTTCAGGGATATTGGCCTATTTTTTCTTGTTTGTTTGTTTTTTTTCCTGGATCTCTGTCTGGCTTGGGAATCAAAGTGATGCTGGTTTCATAAAATGAGTCTGGAAGTTTTCCTTCGATTTCTATTTTTTGGAATAGCTTGAGAAGAATGGGTATTAATTCTGTTTTAAATGTCTGGTAGAATTCCCCAAGGAAGCCATCGGGGCCAGGTCTTTTATTTTTTTGGGAGATTTTTGATAACTGATTCGATTTCTTCACTAGTTATGGGTCCGATCAGATTTTCTCTCTCTTCCGGTGTGAATTTTGTTAGTGAGTGTGTGTTTAGGAATTTATCCATTTCTTCTAAATTGTCTAATTTGTTGGCATATAAGTTTTCATAGTATTCATACTTGTGGTGGTGTCTCTGGTACCTTGTGTCCATTGCAACATTTCCATCATAGCATCCCTCTCAGGATTTCTTGTAGGGCTAGTTTAGTGGTGATGAATTCTTTCAATTTTTTTTATTTGGAAAGACTTTTATCTCTCTTTCTATTCTGAATGAC
Source organism: Hyaena hyaena (assembly GCF_003009895.1). NCBI lineage: Eukaryota > Metazoa > Chordata > Mammalia > Carnivora > Hyaenidae > Hyaena > Hyaena hyaena. The sequence continues at coordinate 520,224 of NW_024081791.1, read as the reverse complement.
AGGCTTGCTGGATAGAGGATTCTTGGACGCCTATTTTTTCTGTTCATCACATTGAAGATCTCCTGCCATTCCTTTCTGTCCTGCCAATTTTCAGTAGATAGGTCTGTCACCACTTTGATAGGTTTCCCTTTGTATGTTAAGGCCCTTTTCTTCCTAGCTGCTTTAAAATTCTCTCTTTGTCCTTCTATTTTGCCAGTTTCATTATGATATGTCGTGCAGATGATCGATTCAAGTTACATCTGAGGAGAGTTCTCTGTGCCTCTTGAATTTCAGCTTCCTCTTCCCTCCCCAGGTTGGGGAAGCTCTCTGTTATAATATGTTCCAGGACTCCTTCAGCACCTTTCCCTCTCTTCCTCTTCTGGGATTCTTATTGTTCCATTAGATTGTATCACTGAGCTCTCGAACTCTTCTTTCATGTTTCTGGATCAGGCTATCTCTCTTTTTCTCAGCTTCGTATTTTTCTATAATTGTGTCTTCTAAATCACTTATTCTCCTTTCTGCCTCTTCAATCTGTGCATTGGACGCCTCCATTTTATTATGTATCTCATTTATAGCATTTTAAAATTCATCATAACTAGTTTTGAGCTTCACAGTGTTTGTAGCAATAGTTTCTCTGATGTCTTCCATGTTTTTTTCAAGCCCAGCGATTAATTTTATGACTCTTGTTCTAAATTCTTGTTCAGTTATGTTGCTTATATCTGTTTTGAGCAATTCTTTAGCTGTCAGTTCTTCCTGGAATTTCTTTGGAGGAGATTTCTTCCATTACATCATTTTGGTTAGTTTTCTATCTCTTGTTAATTTTAAAAGCTTGTTGTACACTCTGCCCCTGCGAGTTCTGCTGTATTAGAGAGGGCTCTTTGACTGTTCAGGGCCTGTCTGTTCAGGAAGTGTTCTTTGAATGGTGTCTCTTGGTTTCTTTTGTTCAGAGTTTGGTTATTTGGGACTCTCCACCATGTGTACTTTGGCTTGTTTCTTGAGGTAGCCCTGGAAAAAGAAAACAGACAACCACACAGGGAACAAAGATACACAAACGCACAGACAAAACCAATAAACAAGCAAACCCAGGCTCAGGTAAATACAACAACAACAACAACAACAACAACAACAAAACAGCTCACTGGCAGGGATATACGTTGTTTACTGTAGGCAGGTCTCGCCTCCACTGTGTCCAGCTGGCTGCTCCCTGAGGCCCCACCTTGGTGGTTGTGGGGAGAAAAATGGTGTCCGCCCAGTCCATTCTCAACCAAGCGTTGCAAATCACTCCTTGGGGTCCGATCTCTCTGTGCTGAGGACGTAGCCAAGATGGGCTGAGTTCTCTGCCCCACGCCCCACCTCGTTTCCAGGTCCCAGTATGCGGTCTTTGTTTATACTGCCCAAAACAGTCCCACAGGTCGCTGCTTTCCTGCTGCTAGGGGTTGAGTGGGGGTTGGGGGAAGTGTCGCAGCCTCAGATTAGCTGGGGTCAAGCAGCAATACAACCTGGGATTCGAGGCCTCGGTGCCCCACATGCAGGGAACTTAGCAGCTTCAGGTCTGCCACCGCTTGCGCTGCTGCCACAGCTTGTGCTGGAACAGTGAGTAATGTATAGAATGTTGAATCACCATACTTTACACCTGAAACTAATATAATACTGTAAGTTAATTATACTGGAGTTTAAACAGTAAATAAAAATTTTAAACTGGATACGGAAGTAAAAATTTTGAGGAATATTTTAGCTAAATCAAATAATACCTGCAAATGCTCACAGCCATAGACTGGGTAGTCAAAGTGCTGACCTTTTAATTTATTTGTTTATTTTTACTATTTTTCAGGAATGTGTATCCTTTTTTTTTTTTTTTTACAAATAGTTTATTGTCAAATTAGTTTCCACATAACACTCAGTGCTCATCCCCAAAGTGCCCTCCTCCATGCCCTTCCCCCCCTCCCCCCCACATCCATCAGTCCTCAGTTTTTGTCAGCATTCAAGAGTCTCTCATGGTTTGCCTCTCTCCCTTTCCCCCACCATTTTCGCCCTTCTTCTCCCCCTTGATCCTCCGTCAAGTTCGTCCTAATCCTCCTATACGTGCAAACATATGATATTTGTCCTTCTCTGCCTGACTTATTTCGCTCAGCATAACACCCTCAAGGTCCATCCATGTGGCTACACATGGCCAGATTTCATTCTTTCTCATTGCCATGTAGTATTCCATTGTATAGATAAACCACATCTTCTTGATCCATTCCTCAGTTGATGGACACTTAGGCTCTTTCCATGTTTTAGCTATTGTGGAGAGTGCTGCTATGAACATTGGGGTCCATGTGCTCCTATGCCTCGGCATTTCTGTATCCCTTGGGTAAATTCCTAGCAGTGCTATTGCTGGGTCATTGGGGAGTTCTATTGTTAGTTTCCTGAGGAACCTCCACACTGTTTTGCAGAGGGGCTGTACCAGTTTACATTCCCACCAACAGTGTAGGAGGGTGCCCGTTTCTCCACATCCTCGCCAGCATCTAGACTTCTCTGATTTGCTCATTTTAGCCACTCTGACTGGAGTGAGGTGGTATCTCAGTGTGGTTTTGATTTGTATTTCCCTGATGAGGAGGGATGCTGAGCATCGTTTCGTCTGTTGGCCATCTGGATGTCCTCTTTGGAGAAGTGTCTGTTCATGTCTTCTGCCCATTTCTTCACTGGGTTGTTTGTTTTTCGGGCGTGTAGTTTGGTGAGTTCCTTATAGATTCTGGATATTAACCCTTTATCTGATATGTCATTTGCAACTATCTTTTCCCATTCCATTGGTTGCCTATTAATTTTCTGGGTTGTTTCCTTGGCTGTGCAGAAGCTTTTAATCTTGATGAGGTCCCAACAGTTTATTTTTGCTCTTGATTCCCTTGCTTTTGGGGATGTGTCAAGTAAGAAGTTGCTGCGGTGGAGGTCAAGGAGGTTGTTTCCTGCTTTCTCCTCTAGGGTGTTGATAGTTTCCTGTCTCACGTTCAGGTCCTTTATCCATTTTGAGTTGATTTTTGTGCATGGTGTGAGAAAATGATCTAGTTTCATTCTTCTGCATGTTGCTGTCCAATTCTCCCAACACCATCTGTTAAAAAGGCTGTCTTTTTTCCATTGGATATTCTTTCCTGCTTTGTCAAAGATCAGTTGGCTGTATACTTTTGGGGGATGTATATCCTTTAGTGTCATATGTCCTGTGTGTTGAAAACTGTTTCTGTATTTTGTCTTTTTTTAAATTTCAAATTCAGGAGAATATGTTCAGTCTTTGCTAATCCACATTGTCTAGAAGAACAACTATAATCACCTTTTAAAGATATGATATTCCTACCCTTCAAAATAAATTTTGAAAACATTAGAAACAACTGATCAGAAAGATTTTCATTGCTACAGTATATATGCTTTCCAATATGGAAAAATAATCTGTTGTCCAATTCCCCTTACAAGAGGTTACTTCATCCTGAGATCATAAAAATGTGTTAAATTGAAAGGAAAATTGAATATATAATAGGAATATTATATGAATAGTTAATGAAAATTTTTTATATAAATTTTGTCTATAGAGAAAAATAAATGAGCAATATAATAATTAAGTTGAACCTACTTATAATATCTATACATGTGTCTTTTTTAAAGTTAATTATTTTTTATAGTTTATTATCAAGTTCGTTTCCATATAACACCCAGTGCTCAGCCCAGGAAGTGCCCTCCTCCTTGCCCATCACCCTTTTTCTCCTCTCCCCCACCCCCATCAAAACTCAGCGTGTTCTCAGTATTTAAGAATCTCTTATGGTTTGCCTCCCTCCCTCCCCTTAACTACTTTTGTCCCTTCCCCGCACCTATGGTTCTCTGTTAAGTTTCTCCTGTTCAAGATATGAATGAAAACATATGGTATCCGTCCTTCTCTGCCTGACTTATTTCACTTAGCATAACACCTCGAGTTCCATCCATGTTGCTACAAATGGCCAGATTTCATTCTTTCTCATTGCCATGTAGTATTCCATTGTATAGATAAACCACATATTCTTGATCCATTCATCAGTTGATGGCTATTTATGCTCTTTCCATGATTTGGCTATTGTTGAAAGTGCTGCTATGAACATTGGGGTCCATGTGTCCCTATGCATCAGCACTCATATATCTCTTGGGTAAATTTCTAGCAGTGCTATTGCTGGGTCATAGGAGAGTTCTACTGTTAATGTTTTGAGAAACCTCCACACTGGTTTCCCGAGCAGCTGCACCAGTTTACATTCCCACCAACAGTATTAGAGGGTGCCTGTTTCTCCACATCCTCGTCAGCATCTATTGTCTCCTGACTTGTTCATTTTAGCCACTCTGACTGGCATGAGGTGGTATCTCAGTGTGGTTTTGATTTGTTTCCCTGATGATAACTGGTGCTGAGCATCGTTTCTTGTGACTGTTGGCCATCTGGATGTCTTCTTTGGAGAAGAGTCTGTTCATGTCTTTTGCTCCTTTCTTCACTGGATTATTTGTTTTTCGTGTGTGGAGTTTGGTGAGTTCCTTATAGATTTTGGATACTAGCCCTTTATCTGATATGCCATTTGCAACTATCTTTTCCCATTCCTTCAGTTGCCTACTCATTTTATTGATTGTTTCCTTTGCCAAGCAAACACTTGTTTTTTCATCTGGATGAGGTTCCAATAGTTCATTTTTGCTCTTGATTCCCTTGCCTTGTGGACTTGTCGATATAAATGTGTCTTTCACCATATCTAGAATGTGATATCTTCAATGTGATTGAAGGTCATTGAAGGTCACATTGAAAAGGTCATCCTTGGGGGAGCAGAGAAAATGGCTAAATAGTAATGGGACCTTATCCTTTACTCACCCCTGGACCACAGTTAGATAAATATCAAATCATTCTGAAGACTCAAGAAATCGATCTGAGGATTGAGAGAACATACTTCACAACTAGAGGGAGAAAAGAGGCCACATTGTGGAAGGTAGGAGTTGCAGAGATGTGATTTGGGGTAGAAAAGAATTGCAAATGTTGTTAATGGGAGGAAACCCTGACCACAGAGAAAGTAGAGAGAGAGAGAGAGAGAGAGAGAGCGCAATGTATAGGGGATTGCACAAGGAAAACACTTCCACAAAACCATTGACTTGGAAAATTAGAGAGGCTGATTAGTACAAGTATTTATAAGCAGCATAACTCAACTTCTGACCTTTTAGAAGCCCTTGTCATTGCCAGAGTAGAGCCTGGCAGACATTGTGGTACTCCTGTGGAGAAGTATGGAAGGGGCATGGAAACAAACATCATAGCCTGAGAATCTGCTGGGTCACACTGTGAGACACAGTTCCACTTCTTAGATTGCACTTGGGAGAGCCGGCACTGCCTCTTTTGGGAACAAAAGAGCCGAGGAGTGACATTGAGCTTCCCTGTTCATTAACATAGCTGAAGAGGCACCTGTTGAGGACAGCTAACCTGGATGCCAGTTTTTGCTGTGTTTTACCATAAACTCCGTACCCCTGTGCATTCATGCAACTACCCTTCTGGGACAAACTGGTACCGGGCCCCGTATGGCGAGACCCTCTCCCAAAGGATCAGTGCAGTCCATGCTGTGCTGGGCCCCTGAAATTTGGAGTTTTCAAACCTAGCCAATGCACCTGAGATAAAACACAAGAGCATCGCTTTGCCAGGTAAGCAGATGGCCCAGACACAGACAGAGTGAAAGCAGGCATCTGAGGGATGCCTGCGATAAATGAAATGGGATTGTTCAATCTTATGGGGGGGGCTTCCTGAACAGAGCAAGACAAAAGCTGGGCCAGCTGAGGCCATTTTTATCCCTGCCCATCAGCAGGGACAAACCTCAGTGAGCAACACAGTGCCTACAGTGCAGGCTTGAGTGGCTTACACCAAGTGCCTGACCCACCCCTCCACCTCCTCCCATGCCCTACTGGTACTCTTTTCTTAGGGCAAATGTGCCTGAGAGCCAGAGCAGCAGTAGGGCCCCTCCCCCAACATACCAGCAAAACACACACACACTGGAAATTAGATCCAGACATTTTTAACAAGTAGGCCAAAACACACCTAGTGAAAATTTGCCGCACACTCAACAAGGTCCATACACTCCCCACTACAAGCAAAGTGAAACTCTGCAGAGGACTGACCTTAGAGAAAGAGCGCATGAAAACAAGGGTTCACAAAACCTACACCAGAAACACTTCCTGAAGTTCCAGGCACTGGTCAGTATGTGACATCTTCTTAATGCAGCCATTACTCTCAAGAGGAGAAAACATAACAGGTTTTCCTAACACACAGAAAATGGAGACTTAGCCAAAATGCCAAAAGGAGGAATTCACGTCATCAAAAGAGAACAACAACAACAACAAAAAGTCATGACCAGAGATATAATTGAAACAGATGAAAGAAATATGCCTGAACCAGAATTAGAAACAACCATGATAAGGATATTAGCCTGGCTTGAGAAAAAGCATGAAAGACACCAGAAAGACACTACAAAGATAACAGAGCTAAAAAAATCCAATCTGACCAAAATGAAAAATTCAATAAATGAACAAGATTTGAAACAAACCGTATGTAATTACCACAAAGATAGAAGAAGCAGAAGAATATAAAAGATATAGAAGATGAGTTATGGAAATAATGAAGTGGCACAAAGGAGAGGGAGAAAAATCTTGTATCATGAATGTAGACTTAAGGAATTCAGCGATTCCATAAAGAGTAATAAATTCATATCTTAGGAGTCTCAGTAAGAAGAAGAGAGAGAAAAGGAGGCAGAAGGTTTATTTGAGGAAATTATAGCTTAAAACATCCGTAATATGAAGAAAGAAACAGATATCCAAATCCAGGAGGCACAGAGAAATCCATGAATATCAATAAAAGCAGGCCTACACCAAGGTATATCATAGTATAATTTGCAAAATCCAGAGACATGGAAAACATTTTGAGAGCGATGAAGGAAAAGAAATCCCTAATTTACAAGGGAAGACAAATCAAATCAACAGTAGACTTATCAACAGAAACTTGGTAGGCCTGAAGAAAGTGAAATGACATATTCAACATACTGAAAGAGAAAAAATATGGAGCCAAGAATACTTTATCCAGCAAGGTGGTCATTCAGAATAGAAGGAGAGTTAAAGAGGTTTAGAAACAAAAACTAAAGGAGTTCATGATCACTAAACCAGCCCTGCAAGAAATATAAAGGGAACTCTTTGAGTGGGAAAGGAAGGCCAAAAGCACCAAAGCCTAGAAAGTAACTGAGAAAATCTCCAAAAACAATGACTTTAGAGATAATACATTACTACCAAATTCATATCTATCAATAATCACTCTGAATGTAAATGGACTAAATGCTCCAATCAAGTGGCATCAGGTATCAGAATGGATAAAAACAAGACCCATCTATATGCTGCCTATGAGAGACTCATATTAGACCTAAAGACACTGACAGACTGAAAGTGAAGGTATGGAGAACGATTTATCATTTATCATGGTAATGGATGTCAAAAGAAAGCTGGAGTAGTCATGTTTATACCAGGCAAACTAGATTATAAACCAAACACTGTAGCAAAAGATGAAGAAGGGCACTATACCATAATAAAAGGAAGATCTAACAACTGTAAATATTTATGACTCAACTTGGAAGCAGCCAAATATATAAATCAGTTGATAACAGATGTAAAGAAACTCATAGAGACTAATACAATAATAGTAGAGGACTTTAACACCCTACTTACAGCAATAGACTAATCATCTAAGCTGAAAATCAGTGAGGAACAATGGCTTTAAGTGGCGCACTGGACCAGATGAACTTAACATATATCTTCGGAACATTTTATCCTAAAGCAGCTGAATACACATTCTTTTCGAGTACACATGAAAAATTCTCCAGAATAGATCACATACTTGGTTACAAATCAGACTTCAACAAATAGTCTTTCAATCTCGGAAAGAGTGAGATCATATGGTTCATATTTTCTGACCACAATGCTATGAAACTTAAAGTCAACCACAAGAAAAAAAAATTAGAAAGACCACAAATACATGGAGGTTTAAAAACATCCTACCAAAGAATGAATGGGTTAGCCAGGAAATTACAGACAAAGTAAAAATATGGATGAAAACGAATGAAAGTGAGAATATGACACTCCAAATCCTTTGGGATGCAACAAAAGCAGTCCTGGAAGGGCAGAATATAGCAATATAGGTCAACATCAAGAAGCAAGAAAAATCTCAAATATACCTTGCAGACAAAGAAACAAGAAAAAGAGCAGCAAATAAGTCTAAGCCCAGAAGAAAGAAAATAATGCAGTTTAGAAGAGAAATAAATGATATAGAAAGAACAACAACAAAAAGCCACTGGAACAGGTAAGTAAAAATAAGAGCTGGTTCTCTGAAACAATTAATAAAGTTGATAAACTCTTAGCCAGACATATCAAAAAGAAAAGAGAAAGGATCCCAAAAAAATAAAATCATGAATAAAAAAGGAGAGATCACAACCAACACAAGAGGAATACAAACATTATAAGAGAATACTATAAAAGTTATATTCCAAAATATTAGGCAATCTGGAAGAAATGGATAGATTCCTAGAAACAAATGAATTACCAAAACTGAACATGATGAAATAGAAAATTTGATCAGACCCATAACCAGCAAAGAAATTGAATCAGTATTTAAAAATCTCCCAAAAAACAACAGTCCAGAGTCAGATAGCTCCCAAGGGGAATTCTTCCAAACATTTTTTTAAAAGTTAATACTTATTCTACTCAAACTGTTCTGAAAAATAGAAATGGAAGGGAAAACTCCAAACTCATTCTAAGAGACTAGCATTGCCTTGAATCCAAAACTAGATAAAAACCCCACTTGTGAGGAGAATTAGAAGCCAATATCCCTGATGAACATGAATGAAAACATTTTCAAAAAAACACTAGCAAATTGAATTCAACAGTAATTAAAGTAATTAACACAACAAAATGCTAGTTATTCCTGGGATGCAAGGGAGGTTCAATATTCACAAATCAGTAAACATGATACATCATATTAATAAAAGAAAAAGTCAGAACTGTATGATCCAATAAATAGATGCATAAAAGGCATTTGACAAGGTACAACATCCATTTCTGATTAAAAAAATAAAAAACCTTAACAAAGGAAGGGTAAAAGGAACATACCTCAAAGTCATAAAGACCATTCATTATACAAAAGACCAAAAGCTAACATAATCCTCAGTTGAGAATAACTGAGAGTCTTTCCTGAACAAGACAAGGATGTCCACTCTCACCACTTTTATTTAGCATACTACTGGAAGTGACAGTCAAATCAATCAGACAAGACAAAGAAATAAAAGGCATCTAGATTGACAAAAAAGAACTCAAACATTTGATATTCACAGATGACATGATAGTCTAAGTATAAAGCCTGAAAGACCACCAGAAAATTTCTAGAACTGATACACAAATTCAATGAAGTTGCAGGATACACAATCAATGGACAGAAAGCAATTCTACACACCAATATTGAAGCAGGAGAAGGATAAATCAAGGCATATGTCCCATTTATAATTGCAACCTAGAAATAAACCTAACCAAAGAGGTAAAAGATCTGTACTTTAAAGAGTATATAACACTTATGAAAAAATTTAAGAATACAAAAAGAAATGGAAAAAAATATTCTAAGCTCCTGGATTGGAAGAACAAGTATTGCTAACATATCTACATTACCCAAAGAAATCTACATATTGAATGCAATCCCTATAAAAAATACCACCAGCATTTTTCACAAAGCTAGAATAATCCTGATATTTGTATTGGGCCACAAAAGTCCCTGAATAGACAAAGCAATCTAGAAAAAGCAAATAAAGCTGGAGGCCTCACAATTCCAGACTCAAAGCTATATTACAAAGTTGTAGTCATCAAGACAGTATAGTAGTGGTACAAAAACAGATACATAGATGAATGGAACAGAATAAAAACCCCAAAATTGTACCCACCGCTATATAGTCAACTAATTTTCAACAAAACAATAAAGAATATCCAATGAGGAAAAAAGATAGTTTCTTCAACAAATGGCACTGAGAAAACTGGACAAGGACATGCAAAAGAACAAAACTAGACCAATGTTTTACAACATATAGAAAAATCCATTACAAATGGATGCACGACCTAAATGGGAGTCATGGAACCGTCAAAATTATAGAGGAGAACAGATGCAAAGAACTCTTTGACATTGACCACAGCAAATTCTTACTAGGCACATCTGCAGAGGCAAGGGAAACAAAAGCAAAAATGAACTATTGGGACTTTTTCGAGATAAAAACCTCTGCATAATGAAGGAAACAATCAACAAAACTAAAAGGCAAGGTACTGATCATCATACGTGATGAAGGGTTAGTATCCAAAATCTATAAAGAACTTAGCAAACTCAACACCAAAAAACCCCCGAAAATACACTTAAGTAATGGGCAGAACGTGGAATAGACTTTTTTTCCTAAAGAAGACATACGTTTAGCTAACAGACACATGAATGGATGCTTAACATCACTTATCATCAAGGAAATACAAATCAAAACTATCCTGAGATGCCACCTCACATCTGTTAATGGGTAAAATTAACAAAACAGGAAAAACAGATATTGGTGAGGATGGAGAGAAAGGGGTACCCTCTTACACTTTGGGTGGGAATGCAAACAGGTGCAGCCACTTTGGAAGACAGGAAGTTCCTCAAAAAGTTAACAATAGAACCACTCTACGATTCAGCAATTGCACTACTAGGTATTTACCCAAAAGATACAGTATTACTCATTTGAAGGGATATTTTCACTTCGCTATTTATAGCAGCATTATCAACAATTGATAAAATATGGAGAGTCCAAAAATCCATCTTCTTACTAGAAACGTCTCAGGAAGCAAGGGAAACAAAAGTACAAATGAACTATTGGGACTTGATCAGGATAAAAAGCATGTGCACAGAGGAACCTGAGTGGCTCAATCGGTTAAGCATTCAGCTCTTTCTTTTGGCTTAGGTCATGATTTCACTTTCATGAGATTGATTCCTGTGTGGGGCTACTTGTTTACAGTGTGGAGCCTACATGGGATGCTCCCTCTCCCTCTCACTGCCTCTCCACTGCTTGCTCATGATCTCTCTCTCTCTCTCAGAAAAAAAAAAAAAAGCTTTAAAAAAGCATCTGCTCAGTGAAGGAAGCAATCAACAAAACTAAAAGGCAGCCTAAAGAATGGGAGAAGATATTTGCAAATGGCATATTGGATTAAGGCACATTTATCCTGTGCCTGATGGGTACCCTTCATCACGGTACATTTAACCCTGACGAAGGGTTAGTATCCAAAATCTATAAAGAACATATCAAACTCAACTCCCAAAGAAGAAATAATCCAGCTAAGAAGTGTGCACAAATCATGAACAGACATTTCTCCAAAGAAGACATACAAATGGATAAAAGACACATGAAAAAAATGCTCAACATTACTAACCATCAGGGAAATACAAATCAAAACCACAATGAGATACCACCTCACATCTGTCACAATGGCTAAAATTAACGACTCAGGTAAGAAAAGATATTGGCATGGATAAGGAGAAATGGCAACAAACACTCTTACACTGTTGATACCATACCAATGCAAATTGGTGCAGCCACCTTGGAAAACCATGTGGAGGTTCCTCAAAAAGGTAAAAATAGAACTACCCTACTAAGACCCAACAATTGCACTAGTAAGTATTTATCCAAAGAGTACAAAAATACTGATTTGAAGGGGCACATGGACCTCGATGTTTATAGTAGCACTATCTACAGTAGCCAAATTATGGAAAGAGCCCAAATGTCCATGAATGTCCATCAACTGATGAATAAAGAAGATATGGTGTGTGTGTATGTGTGCACGTGCGCAAGTGTGTTATGGATTATTAGCCATCAAAATGAATAAAATCTTCTATTTGCAATGATGTGGTAGAAACTAAAGTATATTATGCTATTTGAAATAAGTCAAAGAAAGACACTATATGGAAAGTATATGATTTCACTCATGTGTGGAATTTAAGAAATAAAACAGATGAACATACAGGAAAGGAATGAAAATAAAATAAGATAAAAACAGAGAGGGAGGAGACGCGTGGGTGGCTCAGTTGGTTGAGCGTCCGGCTTCGGCTCAGGTCATGATCTCATGGTTCGTGGGTTTGAGCCCCGCATCGGGCTCTGTGCTGACAGCTAGCTCAGAACCTGGAGCCTGTTTTGGATTCTGTGTCTCCCTCTCTCTCTGACCCTCCCCTGCTTAAGCTCTCTCTCAGAAATAAATTAAAAAAAAAAAAAAAAAACCAGAGAGGAAGGCAAGCCAAGGGACTCTTAAATACAGAGAACAAACTGAGAGTTGTAGAACCAGGTGTGGGGGAATGGGCTAAATGGGTGAGGGTCATTAAGGTGGTCACTTGTTGTGATGAGCATTTAGTGTCACATGTAGGTGAGGAATCACTAAATTCTACTTCTGAAACCCATGCTACACTATATATCAAGTAACTTAAATTTAATGAAAATCTAGGAAAGAAAAAACACAACCAACCAAAGAAAAATCTCCCAACAAACAAGTCTCCAAGGCTTTATGGTTCCCAGGGGAAATTTTCTCAAACATTTAGAACAGAGTTAATACTTATTCTTGTCAAATGTTCTAAAAAATAGAAATGGAAGGAAAACTTCCATATTCATTCTATTAGGCCAGCCATATCTTGATTCCAAAACCCAAGAAGACCCCACTGAAAAGGGTAATTACAGGTCAATATCTCTGACAAAAACAGATGCAAAAATTCTCAGTAAAATACTAGCAAATCAAATCCAACAGTACCTTAAAAGAATAATTCATCACAATCAAATGGGATTAAGTCTTGGCCTGCAAGGGTGGTAGAATATTCACAAATCAATCAATGTGATACACAATATTAATAAAAAAGTATAAGAAATATATGATCGTCTAAATAGATGCAGAAAAAGCATTTTACACAGTATAATATACATTCATTATGACGGACCTCAAAAATGTGAGGATAGAGGGAACAAAGGCCATGTATGAAAGACATGCTTATATCTTCATTAGGCCAAAAGCTAAAGGCCATATATGTAAACAGCTTATACTATTCTAACATGGAACAATAGAGCTTTTCTTCTGTGGTCAGGAACAAGACAAGGATGTCCATTCTCACTATTGTTATTTAACATAGTACTGGAAGTCCTAGCCTTAGAAATCAGACAACAAAAAGAAATGAAAGGCAACCAAATGGTCAACGAAGAAGTCAAACTTCTACTATTCACAGAAGACATTATACTCTATGTAGAAAACCTGAAAGACTCCACAAAAAATTGCTAGAACAGATACAGGATATCAGTATAGTCTCTGGACAGAATGTGAACATATAGATACCTGTTGTGTTTCTATACACCAATAATGAGGCAGCAGAAAGACCAATCAAGGAACTGATCCCATTTACAGTTGCACCAAAAAAAAAAAATCAGATACTTAGGAATAAACATATCAAAGAGGTAGAATATCTATATTCTGAAAACTATAGAACATTTATTAAAAAATGTGAACACATGCAAAGAAATGCAAAAACAGACCATGCTCATAGATTTGAACAAAAATTTGTTAACATGTCGATACTGCTTAATACAATTGCATTTAATGCAATTCGTATCAATATACCACCAGCATTCTTCACAGAACTAGAACAAATGAACCTAAAATTTGTATCAAACCACAAAACACCTCAGATAGCCAAAGTAATCTTGAAAACCAAAAGCAAAGATGGAGGCACCACAATTCTTGACTTTAACCTATATAATAAATATAGGTTATTTGTACTCCTCAAGACAGTATAGCACTGGCACAAAAACAGACACATAAGCCAATAGAACAGAATAAAAAAGCCAGACATCAATTCACTACTATATGGTTAACTTATCTTCTACAAAGCAGGAAATACTATCCAATGAAAAAAAGACAGTCTCTTCAAGAATTCCTGTTGGGACAACTGGACAGTGATATCCAGAAGAATGAAATTGGACTACATTCTTTCACCATACACAAAAATAAATTCAAAATGTATAAAAGAACTAAATGGGACACAGGACACCATCAAAATCCTACCAGGGAACACAGGCAACAGACTCTATGCTCTCAGCCAGAGAAACTTGTTACTAGACACATATCCTGAGGCAAGTGAAACAAAAGCAAAAATGAATTATTGGGACTTCATCAAGATTAAAAAAACCCTCCTGCTGCAGCAAAGGAAACAATCAATAAAACTAAAAGGCAACCTATGGAGTGGGAGAAGATATTTGCAAATGACATATCTGTTGAAGAGTTATGAAATTCAACACCCAATAAAACAAATAATCCACTGAATAAATGGACTGCAGTCATGGATAGAAATTTTTCCAAAGAAGACATACAGATGGATAACAGAAACATGAAAAGATGCTCAACATCACTCCACATTAGGGAATGAAAATCAAAAGTATGATGAGATACCACCTCATACTTTTCAGAATGGCTAAAATTAACAATACAGGAAACAACAGATGTTGGCAAGGATGGGGAAATGGGTCATCCTCTTCCACTGTTGGTGGGAATGCAAAAAGTTGCAACCACTGTACAAAACAGTGTGGTGGCTCTTCAACAAGTTAAAAATAGAATTACCAGATGCCCCAGTAACTGTACTGTTAGGTTTTTACACAAAGGATACAAAAATACTTATTCAAAGGGTCACATGCACCCAGATGTTTATAGCAGCGCTTTAAACAATAGCCACATTATGGAGGGAACCCAAATATTCATTAACTGATGGATGGATAAAGAAGGTGTGTTGTCTATATAAACAATGGAATATCACTCAATCATTGAAAGAATGAGATCTTGCCATTTGGAACCACGTAGATGGAGTTAGAGTGTATTATGCTAAGCAAAATAAATCAGTCAGAGGGGCACATGAGTGGCTTAGGTGGTTGTGTCCAACTCTTGATTTCGGCTCAGGTCATGATCTCGTTTGTGGGTTCGAGTTCCACATTGGACTCTGCACTGAGAGTGTGAAGTTTGCTTGGGATTCTCTCTACCTCTGTCCCCACTCACACACACACACACACACACACACACACACACACACACTCTCTTTCACTGTCTCTGTCTCTCTCTCTCTGTATGTCACTCTCAAAAAATAAACATTAAAAAAAAAGAAATGAACCAGTCAAATAAAGTAAAATGCCACATGATTTTAATTGTATGTGGAATTTAAGAAAAAAAAAACTGATGAAAATAAGAGAAGGAAAGAAAAAAGAGAGAGGGAACCAAATCAAGAAACAGACTGTTAACTATAGAGAACAAACTGATAGTTGCTGGGGCAGGGTAAGTGGGGGGGGGGGGGGGGGTATCAAGGAGGACACTTGTCATGATGAGGGTTGGGTGTTGTATGTAACTATAGAGAACAAACTGATAGTTGCTGGGGCAGGGTAGGGGGGGGGGGGGGGGGATAGGCTAAATGGGTGAAAGGTATTAAGAAGAGTGTTTGCTGTGATGAGCACTGGGAGATAAATGTTAGTGATGGATCACTAAATTCTACACTTGTCCAATATTACACTATCTGTTAACTAATTAGAATATAAGTAATGACTTGAAACACACACACACACACACATATAATGAAGCTACATTTATAAAGGGAGTATAGTACTGGAATAAAGGCAGGTATATGGACCAATGGGAGTGAATAAAGAGTCCTAAATAAATCCATGCATATATGTTCGAGTAGTATTTGACAAAGTTCCAAAGAGCACACAGTGGGGAAATGGCAATTTATTCAAGAAATAGTCTTAGGAAAACTGGATATCCACTATATAGAAAAAATGAAAATTGGCAGTTATCATATACACAAATCTCAACTCAAAATAGATAAAAGATTTAAATATAATATCTGAAATTGCAAAATTCCTAGAAGAAAACACAGGAAATATAGAGGAGAACAAGCATGATCTTGGCCTTGGCAATGATTTCATGGATATGACTCCAAAAGCACAGGCAACCAAACTAGAACAAACAATTGGAGCTATATAAAACTAATAATCTTCTGCACGGGAAGGGAGTGAACATACAGAGTGAACATGCAAACCTACAGATTGGACGAAAATGCTTGAAAATTGTACATTTGGTAAGAGGTTAATCTCCTAAATGTATAAGGAATTGAAACAACTCAATAACAAAACATCTAGGGACCCAATTTGAAAATGGGCCAAGTACATGTTTAGACATTTATCCAAAGAAGACACGCAAATGACCAACAGATATATGGGGAAAGGTGTTCATTGTCACTAATCATCAGGGAAATAGACATCAGAACCTCAATGAGATGTCACCACTCCCTGTCCAGACGACTATTATCAGCAAATCAAAGCAAAAGACCGCAAGTGTTGGTAAGAATGTGGAGAAGGTGGAATCCTTACACACTATGGGTAGGAATACAAAATGGTGCAGCCACAATGTAAACTAGTATGGAGGCTTCTCAAAAATTAAAAACAGAACCACCATATGATCCAGCAACCATCCAACATATACTTATAGGTATTTATGCAATAAGATTGAAATCAGGATGTCAAAAAGATATCTGGACTCCCTTGTTCATTGCAGCACTACTCATAATAACTAAGATGTGGAAACAAACTAAACTTTAAGTGACAGATGAATGGATTAAGAAAATGTGGGCATATGCATACAACGGAATACTATTCAGCCCTACAAAGGAGACTCTACAATATATGACAACAAGAATGGATGTTGTGGACATTATATTAATTGAAATAAGCCAAACACAGAAAGACAAAACCGCATAATTCCACTTATATGAGGTATCTAAAGAGTCAAATTCATAAAATCAAAGACTGGAATGATTGTTACCAGGGCTGGGCAGGGGACAAGGGAAATGGGGAGTTAATAATCAGGCAGCACAAAGTTTCAGTTAAGCAAGATGAATAACCTCTGAAGATCTATTGTACAACATTGTACCTATACCGAACAATAATGTAGTATACACTTAGATTATGTTGAGGGTAGATAATTATGCTTACCACAGTAAAGTATAAATGCATGAAAAGAAATATTGCCAAACATCCACAATCTTTCCACTAAATAGAAGCATAGCAGGCATTTCCTAACTTACTTGTTGGGGCAATCATTACCTTAATACCAAAACTAAATAAGGAAATTACCAGAGTGATGCCAGCAACATGGTTGTGTAAGAGAGTCCTCATTTATAACCCCTTTTAAAATAATAGTACTAAGAAATTGGACATGCATACAGGAACAAAAGTGCCACGGTGGGTGTTGGAACATAACACCTTACTGCACAGGACCTAAAAAGAAGTCTCACTCACCAGTGCAATCAGCAAGAGACTCACTTCCCTACAGGCTACAGAACTAGCAGTGGCAGTGAAATTGCCTCGACCTCTCTTGTCACTTTTGGGCAAAGTTTGGGTGAGTATTGAACAGGGCAAGCACTCATGTATGAGAGAACATGCAGAAGTTCAGCTTTCTTGAGGATAGATTCTACCACACAGTTGGAGAAAAAAACGTGTTTCTTTAAAAAATATGATTTTGGTTGCAATGGAGGTGGTAGGAGAAACTTTCCAGGCACCAACGCATGCCCAAGGAAACACTGAACATATCTGATTTATCTGGTGTAGGCAACCTCCCCCACAGGAAAAAAGAAAACTGGTGAGTGAGTGCTTGGATACCTCAGCTAGACATAATATAGCTGGAGAAACACTTTTCCATTCACAAGCATTCAGAGTATTAACGTGAGATCTCTCCACTGGGAAGGAGGGAGAATATTGGGAAAGAGGCAGTTAAGTATTTCAAAGGACACTAAAGGGATCCTGCTCAGCAGGAAGTCCACCATGAAGCACTGGGAGTACTACTGCTGGGGATCAGGGTCCATAGACACACCCAATGCACAAAAGTGCTAACCCACACTTACCCCCACTCTGCTGTCAGCTCTGTATATGCTCTCAAGTATATCCATGATACCAAATTCTGGTATGCAGGGGGCACACTCAGAAAACAGGCCTTGGTTGCTGAGCAATGGAGAAGCCATAAACTTGAGCTCTAGCACCATCTATAGTAAAACCATAGCCTGCACGGTCCATTGAAAGAATCAGAGAAGACATAAAAACTTCAAAAAATTGAACATGAAAAAGCAAGAAAAGTGGAGCAGGTACACCTTCATAAGCACAGAGGAAATGTCAGGTGATAATAATAAAATAGGGCATAACACCACATCTGCTGGAGGCAATGAGGAAAGCATTATGGATGTGTCTGAAACTTGAAAAGCAAAAGCATTAACACATAAATACAAGGAAAGTGATAAATCAAGGAATATGATATCACAAAAAGATCATAATGATTTTCCAGCAAAAGACCTCAAAAGCACAGAATATAGCAATCTAACTGCTAAAGGATTCAAATTAGCAGGTATGAGAAGCTCGACAACTTACAGATAAAACTTAGAAACACAATTCAATGAATCAGGATTAAAATATATGAACAATATGAGTCATTTACCAAGAGATTTACAGTAAAAGGGAACCAAATGGAAATGCTGTAGCTGAAGAATTCAATGAATTAGGTGAAAGATGCAATAGACAACACGCGTAGCAGAGAGAAGACCAGATGGAAGAAAGAATGAGTGATTGTGGGGATTGGAATTTTGAAATAACAGAAATTTGAAATAACAAAGTCAGAAGAGAATAAAGAACAGAGATTTAACAAGAGCAAAGAAAGCCTATGTGAAAGATGGGAAACCATAAAAAAGACAAATATAAGAATACTCAGGATACCAGAAGAAGAGAGAGAGAAAGAGGCAGAGAGGTTATTTAAAGAAATAGCACATGAGAACTACTCAAAACTAGGGAAGAACCTGACATAGAGGTCCACAAAACTAATAGAACATCCTATTTTTTCAATGCTAAAAGACATTCTCCAATACACATTATAATAAAACTCTCAAAGGTAAGTGACCAAGAAAGGACTTTAAAGGCATCAAAGAAAGAAGAAAAACACCTCCAAAGTAACCTCTGTTCCGGGAGACTTCTCAGCAGAAAACCTATGGGCCAGGAGAAAGTGGAATGACATATGCGACTGATGAATGGATAAAAACATGTGATATATCACACAAACACGCGCGCGCGCACACACACAAGAACAAACAAAAATGAAACCTTGCCATTTGCAACAACACAGATGTAGGTAGAGAATATTATGCTAAGCAAAATAAATCAGTCAGAGAAAGACAAATGCCATATGATTTAACTCATATGTGGAATTTAAGAAACACAACAAATAAGGAAAGGGCCAAAGGGAAAGAAAGAGAGGGAGAGAGAGAGGGAGAGAGAGAGAGACGGAGGCAAACCAAGAAAAAAATAAACTCTTAACTATAGGGAACAAGCTAATGGTTACCAGAGGGGAGGTGGGTGGGAGGATGGGTTAAATAGGGATTAAGGAGTGCACTTGTTGTGATGAGCACTGGATGTTGGATGTAAGTGTTGAATCACTAAATTGTACACCTGAAACTAATATTATGCTCTATGTTAACTAACTGGAATTTAAATAAAAGCAAAAAAAGTGACAAGCCAGGAATACTTCATCTTGCAAACTTCTACAAATATGAATGAGAAATTAATGTTTTTCCAGACAAACAAACCTTGAGAGAGCTTATGACTACCAGACCCACCTTGCTAGGGATGCTGAATGAGTCCTTCAAGCTGAAATGGAAAAATGCTAACCAACAACATGAAATGCACAAAAATATACAACGCACTGATAAAGGTGAAAAAAGACAGCCAGGCTTAGAAAACTGAAATTCTATATTGGAACGGTGGGTTAACCACTCAACTATAGTACAAAAATTGAAGGAACGGAGTAGTTAAAATAACTACACCTATCATAAGTTGTTAAGCAATACAAAACAGGAAAATTGTAAATTGTGACATCAATACAATGAAAAGGAGGAGTAAAAGGATAGAAGCTTTATAAATGAACAAAGATAAGTTGCTGTCAGGATAAAATGGAATGTTTTATCTATGAAATGTTTTATGTAGCCCTCATGGTACCCACAAGGCAAAAATCTAGTAGATTTGTGAAACATGTAAAAAGAGAAAATAGAGCATACCATCACGGAAAACCACCAATTTACAAAGGTAGGCAAAAATAGAGTGGAAAAGGAGCAATGGAAATAGTATATAAGCAGAGAGCAATTAATATGTCAGCATTAATAAGACTTTGCCTATCAAAGTCTTAATGTAAATGGATTGACTTAATCAATAGCAGCAGAACATTCTTCTCAAATTTACATGGAACATTCTCTAGGATAGATTATATGATAGGACCCATAAGAAGCCTTGGAAAATTTACAAAGCCTGAAATCATGTCAAACATCTTTCCCAATCACAATGGTAGGAAGCTAGAAATAAAAAAGAAATGAAGAAATCTGAAAAATCTACAAACATGTGCAAATTAAACTACACACCCCTGAAAAAGCATTGAGTCAAAGAAGAAATCAAGGGGCACCTAGGTGGCTCAGTCAGTTGGAGCGTCCTACTTTGGCTCAGCTCATGATCTCACGGTTTGTGGGCTTGAGCCCCGCATCGGGCTCTGTGCTGAAGGCTCAGAGCCTGGAGCCTGTTTCAGATTCTGTGTCTTCCTCTCTCTCTCTGCGCCTCCCCCACTCATGCTGTGTTTCTCTCTGTCTTAATAATAATAAACATTTTTAAAAACAGAAAAAATTGAAAAGGAAATCAAAGAATATTTGAAGCAAAATAAAATGGAAGTACAATATACTAAAATCTACAGGGTGCTGCCAAAAGAGTACTGGGAGGGGAGTATAATTTATAGCGATAAATGGAAGTATCAAGAAAAGAGAAAGCTCACAAAGAAAAAAACCTAGCTTTATACCTCAAGGACCTAGAAATGGAACAACAAACTAAACCCACAATTAGCAGAAGAAAGGTAATAATAAGGATCACAGCAGAAATAAATAAAATAAGACCAGAAAAACAAAAGAAAAGATCAGTGAAACTAAGAGTTGCTTTGTCAAAAAGATTAGCAACAATGACAAAACTTTAGTGAGATCAACTAAGAATAAAAAGAGGATGACTCCAATAAATGTAATTAGAAATGATAGAGGAGACATTACAACTGACACTGCAAAAGTACATAGGATCTTAAGGGACTACTATGAACAACTATACACCAACAAATTAGGTAACCTTGAAGAAATAAAGAAGATCTTATTTTCACACAACTTACTAGACTGAACCAGGACAAATAAGAAGTCTAAGCAGACCAACAAGGAGCTAAAACGTTTGAACCAGTAATCAAGGACCTCCCAACACAGGTAGCCCCAGGAACAGGCAATTTCCTTGGTGAACTTTTCAAAGTAGCTAAGGAGGAGGGATGGGCATGGAGGAGTACACTTGTGGGGATGAGCACTGAGTGTTATGTGGAAACTACTATGACAATAAACTATTTGTAAAAATAAATAAATAATTAATTAATTAATTAAATAAAGAGGAATTGACACCAATCCTTCTCAAACTCTTTTAAACATTTAAAGAGCAGGCAACACCAGGAGGAAAACTACGAGGCTACAAAATTCAATAATCAGAAAAATGCAAATCAAAATCACAGTGAGGTATCACCTGGCACCTCTTAAGATGGTTACTATTGAAGAAGAAGAAGAAGAAGAAGAAGAAGAAGAAGAAGAAGAAGAAGAAGGAGGAGGAGGAGGAGGAGGAGGAGGAGGAGGAGGAGGAGGAGGAGACAACAAATGTCGGTGAGGTTTTGGAGATACTGAGCATCTGTACATTCCAGGTAGGAATGCAAAATGGTACAGCAGCTATGGAAAACAGTATGGAGGTTCCTTTAAAAAATTAAAAAATTGAACTACCATATGACTTGGCAACCCCAATTCTGGGTATTTATCCAAGAGAATTAAAAATAGGGTGTTGAAAAGATATTAGCAGTCTTTTGCTCATTGCAGCACAGTAGCCAAAATGTGGGAAACAACCTATACATCCATTGGAGAGATGAATGGGAAAAAATGTGGTATATGTATACATGGAGTACTATGCAGCCTTATAGCAAGGAGATCTTACAATATGGATCAACATGGATGAAACTGGAGGACATTATACTAAGTGAAATATAAGGCCATTTCATTCACAAAGGGGCAAATACACATGATTGCTCTACATGCACTGCTAAAAATAGTCAAACTAATGAAAGTAAAGAATAGTATTCCCAGTGGCTAGGAAGAAAGTGAAATGGAGAGTTGTTAATCAACAGGTATAAAAGTTCAATTATGCAAGATGAATAACATCAGACCTATAGATAATAATAATGTATTGTGTACTTAAAAGTTAAGATATGTTAAGGCATATCTCATGTTAAGTGTCTTCAACAAAGTAAAATATAAAATTATACATGCAAGATCTGTAGGAGGAGAACTACAAAACTCTGAAACATGAAATATAGAGATCTAACAAAATTGGGAGGCATTCTGTGTTCATGGTTTTGACGATAATATGGTTCATGTGTCAGTTCTCCCAAGTTGATTTGTAAAATTCAACTAAATCCCATTCAAGTTCCCAGCAATTTATATTATTGATATGGATAAAAAGATCCTAAAATTCATAGGGAAAGGCCAAAGATCAAGAGTAGTCAATTTTGGGGCACCTGGGTGGTTCAGATGGTTAAGCGGCCGGGACTTTGGCTCACGTCATGATCTCATGGTTTGTGAGTTTGAGCCCCGTGTTGGGCTCTGCACTAGCAGTGTGGAGCCTGCTTTGATTCTCTGTCTCCCTCTCTATCTCTGTCCCTATTCTGCTAGCAATCTCTCTCTCTCTCACTCGCTCTCACTCTTTCTCACAAATATCAATATTAATATCAATAAATTAATATTTAAAAAGAATAGCCAACATAATACTGAAGAGAAAATTTTCAAGATTCATACTATCCAATTTCAAGACTTGATTGTAAAGCTATATAGTACTGGAGGCAGTGTAGTGTTGCTGTCGAGATAGAGATACAGATGGATAGAACAGAATAGAGATCCCATAAGTAGAGGCTCAAAAGCATAGTCAACTGAAGTTTGACAAAATCGCAATGGTAGCCAAACAGAGAAAATATACACTTTTCAACATATGGTGCTAGAGAAAATGGATATCCTTAAACAAAAACAAAACATAGGAAGGAAGGAAGGAAGGAAGGAAGGAAGGAAGGAAGGAAGGAAGGAAGGAAGGAAGGAAGGAAGGAAGGAAGGGAGGAAGGGGAATAGGAGGCAAGAAAGAGGGAGGGAAGGAAGGAAAGAAAATGGGAAGGAGATAACAAGGGAGAGAGGGAAGAAGAGAAAGAAAGAACAACATAAAGAGGAAAAGAAAGAACATAGACATACAACTTACAGCTTATCCCCAAATTACCTCAAAATTATAAACCTAAATACAAAATTCAAAAACAAAATAAAAAACAAAAGAAACAATTAAAAAAAAAACTCTAGAAGAATCAGAGGATAAGTACATGACATAGATATGGTGATGGATTTTCCATACAACATCAAAATTATGATATGCAGAGAGATAGAAAAAGAAGAAACAAAACCACAGAAGTTGGCCTTTATTTAAAACAATTAGGCTTACAATGTATGATAGGCAAAATTAGCTAGCATCCACTTAATTCTCTCTAATAGGGAAACAGTGGACTACAAGAGACTGAAATGCATCAGCTTCTATTTACAACACTTACAGGCTCAACTTTTGCTTGCCCAAAACAAAACAAAACAAAAATCTGAAAAGATGTACTTCATCTATTTTTAAGTGAATATAATACCTTTCACAAAGAAAAAGAATATTTAGTAACAGTGATAGGACAATCTGCAACAGTAGTGGCAGCATCAGGAAAAATTTAGTTTAGTTGATTTTCTGTGGTTGTTAATTGTTTGCTAGTCCCATGGTGATGGAAACTGCATAGTCATTTTATGAAGGAACTGAGAAACCACTGGAGAGTTGTTTCTCAAGGTGATATCTTGGCGCAAACCAAGCATCTGGGGATCTTCACACCATCCCAAAATCTGAGTGAGACATATTTTTGAAGAATGTACAATATTCAATCATCAATGTGACCAATAACTGAAAAGTCGGAAGCTTATATATTCAGCGAGTGAGTTGAGATTGCCTACAGATGCTCCATTTTGAACACATGTGGTACCACCTTCTCCACTGAAAACAGAGGCTTCCCTATTGAAACACGTAGGTATTACAGTGGATTTGGCCGAATTAAAAACTTCTTTTATTCTTGTAAGAATTTCTCACCAAGGGTACCCATACCAGAATTTCCGGGAAGAAATAGTGTTTCTTCACTATATTGTACACCTTATACTAACATTAGACTGTATGTTAACTAATTGGAATTTAAATGAAGATTAAAAGTGTCTCAATGCAATTTTCCCTCGCAGAGCAGCATATTGCATGGGATTTCTGAATTTTGGCTGCTGGTACTTGTATATTCTGGGTTTTCCAGAGAGTCAGGTAATTTGTCAGTGAGATCAAATCTTGGAAATTCTGTTGAGTAAGCTGGACCCAGTATTGATGGACCAGTTGTACATGCAAGATAGAGTTACTATAAAGGATGTCACTGGTAAGAATGACCTTTGTGACTTAATACCAGGCTCTGTAATTGTTGCCACACTGTACAATCTTTGTGAGTATTTAATGAATAAAACGAAATCAGAGGGAACTTAGTGGAATTTTCACATCATTCTATGAGAGAGAGAGACAGGTCCCAACAGTGTGCTGGCTCAAGCCTCTTTTATTTTGCTACTTGTCTGATAACAATAAGCACATAAAACACAGTGTTTGGCATCTTGACAGGTCATGTACCTGCAGTGTATTCCATACTGGGTCATAAGTACATTCTTCTCCCTGGCATGGCACCTATATGATGCCCTTCTGGAGAGAATGAGCAGCCCCGGCATCTTTCCGACATGGGAATGGAACTGCTTTTAGTTCCTTGCTGCTCTGTCCCTTTCCTTCAGAACATTCTATCGGTGCCTCTGGCTTCTTGTTCTCCAACAATTCCACAACTAGAATTTTCTTATGGTAGCTTTGAAACAAACTGCAGTCAACTCCTATAATGGCCTGATTGGGAAAGTTGTGGGAGTCTTCATGCCAGGAAAATTTGTGACTACACCGTTTGTAAATCAGAGTTCCAAATATCACAGTGTTTTCTTCACCCTGGGAAACTGAAATTTTAAACATCTTGGTTGCCAGAGTGCTATGTTCAATGGATAACACAACTTTGTCTTGCCAGTTCTGGTAAGCAGCAGCAATAGCAGAGTTAAGAAAAACTAAAGAAAACAAATACATTCACACACACACACACACACACACACACACACACACACACACACAAGAAGGTGGTGACTGCTTTCTAGATGTTGATAATGAGGGCTATGCTTCCTAAAACCACCACCATGTTGTTGCAGAGAACCATGGATATAATCATAGTGTAATAATTTTGAATTATATGCACTATTATATCAAGGAATTAGATGTCTGGCAGGAATGTTCTTTTCTGTATTTAGGTATTCTCTTGCCACTCTTGATGTGAAATCAATGTGCATGTAGAAAAATTCCCCTACTATATAAAACTTTATAACATTTGTAAAAGCAATTCGGTTTGGTCTATGTACAGTGTAATACTTCTGCAGGTATTTTTCAAACTTTATCACAGTCAAGGTGTTTGCCCTCATTAGATATTGGCCTCAGACTAACAATCTGGAATTGTTCTATTAAATTGCTGCCAGGATTTTGCATCCTATTACAACCACTTTCTACAATGCATTTTCTACTAATGCTAATGAAACCAATTTCTACTTCATACAGATTATTTTCTGCAAGATCAATTGATGTTTCTCTTACACACACACATGTGCGTGCACGTGGATTAAATTAAATTAAATTTTATTTAAAAAGCTCTGTTCTCTGAGAGATATAGTTAAATGAATGAAAAGACAAGACACTGGGAAAAATTTCAAAACATATCAGATAATGGACTTGGATCAACAATATACAAAAACTCAACAATTAAAAAAAATCATCCTGATTCAAAAACGGGCAGAAAGTCTGAACAGTGACCTCACCAAAAAGATAGAAAGATAGCAAACATGCATATGGAAAGATAATCAGAATTATTTCTCATTAGGGAAATAGAAAATAAAATAAAAATGACATGCCACTACACACATATTAGAATGGTTAAACTTTGAAAACATGAATGATTTTTGTGAGCGGGTGGCATCCCTGTACATTTGTTGACCAAATCAGAACCTAGGAACCATCATTAATGCTTATTATTTTCTTCTTCACCTCCCAAAATTAATTGTCCAATTCTTTTTTGGAGGGCAGGGGGTTGAGGGAGAGGGAGGGAAACCATCTTAAGCAGGCATCATGCCGAACCCAATGCAAGGCTCAATCTCACGACCATGAGATCTTGAACTGAGACAAAAGCATGAGTCAGACACTTAATCTACTGAACCACCCAGGTGCTCCTAATTGTCCAATTCTTCTAAGTCCTACCTTCTAGACTGTCTGACTTCCCTTCCCTTCCCTTCCCTTCCCTTCCCTTCCCTTCCCTTCCCTTTTCTTTCTTTTCTCTTCTTTTCTTCTTCCTTTTTTTTCTTACAAATAGTTTATTGTCAAGTTGGTTTCCATATAACACCCAGTGCTCATCCCCAAAAGTGCCCACCTCCATGCCCATCTCCCCACCCTCACCCCCCAAACACATCAATCCTCAGTTTGTTCTCAGCATTCAAGAGTCTCTCATGGTTTGCCTCCCTCCCTCTTCCCCACAGTTTACCCCCTTCTTCTCCCCCATGGTCCTGTGTTAAGTTCCTCCTAATCCTCCTATACACACAAACATCTGGTATTTGTCCTTCTCTGCCTGACTTATTTCGCTCAGCATAACACCCTAAAGGTTATGCATGTTGCTACTCATGGCCAGATTTCATTCTTTCTCATTGCCATGTAGTATTCCATCATATAGTAAACCATATCTTCTGGATCCATTCGTCCGTTGATGGACACTTAGACTCTTTCCATGTTTTGGCTATTGTTGAGAGTGCTGCGATGAACATTGGGGTCCATATGCTCCTATGCATCAGCCCTCCTATATCCCTTGGGAGAACTCCTAGCAGTGCTATTCCTGGGTCATAGGGGAGTTCTATTATTAATTATTTGAGGAACCTCCACACTGTTTTCCAGAGGGGCTGCACCAGTTAACATTCCCACCAACAGTGTAGGAGGGTGCCCGTTTCTCCACATCCTCGCCAGCATCTAGAGTCCTCTGGTTTGTTCATTTAGGCACTGAGATAGGCATGAGGCAAGATCACAGTGTGGTTTTGATTTGTATTTCCCTGCTGAGGAGGGACGTTGTGCATCGTTTCATGTGTCTGTCCGCTGACTGAATGTCCTCTTTGGAGAAGTGTCTGTTCATATCTTCTGCCCATTTCTTTACTGGGTTGTTTGTTTTTCGGGTGTGGAGTTTGGTGAGTTTCTCACAGATTTTGGATATTAACCCTTTATCAGATATGTCATTTGCAACTATCTTTTCCCATTCTGTTGGTTGCCTATTAGTTTTATGGATTGTTTCCTTTGCTGTGCAGAAGCTTTTAAACTTGATGAGGTCCCAATAGTTTATTTTTGCTTTTGATTCTTTTGCTTTTGGGGATGTGTCAAGTAAGTAATTGCTGCGGTTGAGGTCAAGGAGGTTGTTTCCTGCTTTCTCCTCTGGGGTTTTGATGGTTTTCTTTCTCACATTCAGGTCCTTTATCCATGTCGAGTTTATTTTTGTGTATGGTGTGAGAAGATGATCTAGTTTCATTCTCCTGCATGTTGCTGTCCAATTCTCACAACACCATCTGTTAAAGAAGCTATCTTTTTTCCATTGGATACTCTTTCCTGCTTTGTCAAAGATGAGTTGGCTGTATACTTAAGGGTTGAATTCTAAGTTCTCAATTCTAATCCATTGGTCTATGTGTCTGTTTTTGTGCCAATACCATACTGTCTTGATGATGACAGCTTTGTAGTAGAGGCTAAAGTCCGGGATGGTGATACCTCCCGTTTTGGTNTGTTTTTGTGCCAATACCATACTGTCTTGATGATGACAGCTTTGTAGTAGAGGCTAAAGTCCGGGATGGTGATACCTCCCGTTTTGGTTTTCTTCTTCAATATTACTTTGGCTATTTGGGGTCTTTTGTGGTTCCATACACATTTTAGGATAATTTATTCTAGGTTTGAGATGTATGCTGGTGCAATTTTTATTGGGATTGCATTGAACGTGTAGATTGCTTTGGGTATTAATGACATTTTAACTATATTTATTCTTCCAATCCATGAGCATGGAATATTTTTCCATTTCTTTGTGTCTTCTTCAATTTCCTTCATAAGTTTTCTATAGTTTTCATCATACAGGTCTCTTGTATCCTTGGTTACCTTTATTCCTAGGTGTTTTATAGTTTTTTGTGCAATTGTGAATGGGATCTTGTTCTAGATTTCTCTTACTGTTGCTTCATTATTGGTGTATAAAAGTGCAACCTGATTTCTGTAGGTTGATTTTGTACCCTGCAACTTTTCTGAATTCTTGGATCAGTTCCAGTAGGCTTCTGGTGGACTCTGTCGGGTTTTCTATATAGAGTATCATGTCGTCCACGGAAAGTGAAAGTTTGACTTCTTCTCTGCCAATTCTGATGTCTTTGATTTCCTTTTGTTGTCTGATGGCTGATGCTAGGACTTCCAGCACTATGTTAAATAACAGTGGTGACAGTGGATATCCCTGTCGTGTTCCTGATCTCAGGGGGAAAGCTCCCTTTTTCCCCTTTGAGGATGATGTCAGCTGAGGGCTTCTCACAGATGCCTTTTATGATGTTAAAGTAAGTTCCTTCTATCCCGACTTTCTCGAGAGTCTTTATTAAGAAGGGATGCTGTGTTCTGTCAAATGCTTTTTCTGCGTCTATCGACAAGATCATATAGTTTTTATCTTTTCTTTTATTGATGTGATGTATCCCATTGATTGATTTGCGAATACTAAACCAACCCTGTAGCCCAGGAATGAATCCCACTTGATTTTGGTGGATAATTCTTTTTACGGGAGTTTTCCTTCGATTTCTATTTTTTGGAATAGCTAGAGAAGAATGGGTATTAATTCTGTTTTAAATGTCTGGTAGAATGCCCCAGGGAAGCCATCAGGTCCAGGGCTCTTATTTGTTGGGAGATTTTTGATAACTGATTCAATTTCTTCACTATTATGGGTCTGTTCAGATTTTCTATCTCTTCCCATGTGAATTTTTGTAGTGAGTGTATGTTAAGGAATTTGTCCATTTCTTCTAAATTGTCCAATTTGTTGGCATATAATTTTTCATAGTATTCCATGATAATTGCTTGTATTTCTGAGGAGTTGGTTATAATAAGTCCATTTTCATTCACAATTTTGTCTACTTGGGTGCTCTTTCTTTTCTTTTTGAGAATCCTGGCTAGAGGTTTGTCAATTTTGTATATTTTTCAAGAAAACTACTCTTGGTTACATGGATGTGTTCAACTGTTTCTTTGGTCTCTATGTTGTTTATTTCTGCTCTGATTTTTACTATTTCTTTTCTCCTACTGGGTTTGGGGTGCTCTTGTTGCTCTCTCTCTTGTTGTTTTAGGTGCGCTGTTAGATTTTGCACTTGCGCTTTTTCTAATTTCTTGAAATAGGCCTGGAGTGCAATGTACTTTCCTCTTAGGACGACCTTTGTGGCACCCCATAGAGTTTGGATTGTTGTATTTTCATTTTCATTTGTTTCCATATATTTTTAAGTTTCTTCTCTAATTGCGTGATTGGCCCATTCATTCTTTAGTAGAGTGTTCTTTAACCTCCATGTTTTTGGAAGTTTTCCAGACTTCTTCCTGTGATTGATTTCATGATTCAAAGTATTATGATCTGAAAATGTGCATGGTATGATCTCAATTCTTTTATATTTATTGAGGGCTGCTTTATGTCCTGGTATGTGATCTATCTTGGAGAATGTGTCATGTGCACTTGAGAAGAAAGCGAATTCCATGGCTTCAGGATGTAGAGTTCTAAATATATCTGTGAGATCTGTCTGGTCCAATGTGTCTTTCAAGTCCATTGTTTCTTTAGTTCTTTTCTGTCTAGTTGATCTATCCATTGCTGTAGGTGGAGTATTAAAGTTCCCTAGTATTAGCACATTCTTATCTATTGTTTTTCTTTGTGATTAATTGTGTTAAATATTTAGGTGCTCACATATTCAGTGCATAGATATTTATAACTGTTAGTTTTTCCTGATGGATAGACCCTGTAATTATTATATAATGCCCTTCTTCATCCGTTGTCATTGTCTTTAATTTGAAGTCCAGTTTGTCTGATATAAGAATAGCTATTCCAGCTTTCTTTTGAATTTCAGTAGCATAATATATATTTCCCCATCCCCTTACTTTTAATCTGAAGGTATCTTCCGTCTAAAATGCGTTTTTTGTAGACAGCAAATAGATGGATTTTTTTTTTATTCATTCTGCTACCCTAGGTCTTTTGATTGGAGCCTTCATCGCATTTACATTCAGTGTTATTATTGAAATATGTGGGTTTAGAGTCGTTGTGTACTTTCTAGGATTCATACTTCTGGTGATGTCTCTGGTATCTTGAGTTCCTTGCAACACTTTCCTCAGAGAGTCCCCCTCAGGATTTCTTTAGGGCTGGCTTAGTGGTGACAAATTCTTTCAATTTTTGTTTATTTGATGAGACTTTTATCTCTCCTTCTATTCTGAATGACATGCTTGCTGGATAGAGGATTCTTGGCTGCCTATTTTTTCTGTTCATCACATTGAAGATCTCCTGCCATTGCTTGCTGGCCTGCCAAGTTTCAGGAGATAGGTCTGTCACCACTCTGATAAGTTTACTTTTGTATGTTAGGGCCCTTTTCTCTTTAGCTGCTTTCAAAATTCTCTCTTTGTCCTTATATTTTTACAGTTTCACTATGATATGTCATGCCGAAGATCGATTCAAATTACGTCTGAGGGGAGTTCTCAGTGCCTCTTGAATTTCAATATCTACTTCCCTCCCCAGGTTGTCCACTCCCTTTTCTTGATCACCACTAATAACGATCTGGCCCAAGCCTCCAGACTCATAACTCATATTATTAAATTCAGTGGCATATTTTACATAAGTGAAAATGGCTATGTCATTATGTATTTTCAAAAATCCTCAAAGACTTCCCTTTATTTTCAGGACAGGAATTACCCTGTACTTAAGGATTCAGAGATGGACTTCAGAAGGTCAGGAACTCCTTAATATTTTATGCATATTTCCTGTGATTTTTGCTGCTATTATTTTGTTGGGAGAGGGCCATAGCTTCCATCAAGTTTTCAGTAGGCATCCCTGCCCCAGAACATGTTTGGGAACTGTGCTTAGATAAAACACTAATCCTTCAGTTACCACTCAAATGTTGTTACTTTGAAGCTTTTGGCAACTGTCCTTCCCCCAACCTTCCCCAACATGTCCATGGTATGTTGATGTTCTCCTTTTTTTTTTTTTAGACTCTTGCACACACCTGGATTTTACTCCAGAGTATGTATTATAATTTGTTATTGTATGAATCTATTTGTGACAGTCCAGTAATGGTTTATCACCCCATCTGCACTTTCAGTTCCATGATAAAAGGGTCTTTTTCAATTTCATGTACGTGTGTATCTTCATATTGGGTACTTAAGTCCCCAATAAATATCTTTAATAAATGAACAAATGAATGAATGCTAGCTGTCATGTAGGTGTGCATTTAACAATTGTATGAGATGGATATTATTGTTTATAAATTCATTTGGGTGGATTTCTGGACATGTTTAATTGGTTAGAAGATATTTGTAGATGAATAATAACATGGTGTGTTCAGCTGGTATTTTTAAATGAAATCAGCTGAGATTTCTGACAGAATTGAGGAAGCCTTTGGATACTCTCGTAACAAAGTATTCCAATAAAGGAATAACACCTTTAATGTTTAGAGCTAAAGTGTAAGGTAGAGAACCACTGGATTTATGGCAAGAGGGGAAGAGTGCATTGGATGAAATGTGTAGATTTGATAACCTTAATTAAATTAGGTAACATAATTAGGAACAAGGAAACGTTTTTTGGCTTGGAAAGTTTACATTATTAAGAATTACATCGACTCTACAAGTATTAAGTCCTTATCATCTGTGGTAAGGAAACAGGCATTGAGAGCCTATTTCAAACTGGATGAATGAGCATACTAATGGACCTGAAACTATTGTCCTACCCTGACTGCATGAGAGTAGAACAAAAGCTTTTATCAAGCCGACACACCAGGACTGGCACATGGTGATGACAAACTTCTAGCTGAGTCCTCAAGTACTACAAGTATTCCTACAAGTACTGAGCCTACAAGTATTCTGAAAAATAATTAATGTGAGAGATGTGAACATACACATAAAGTTAGGAATATATACGAACATCAGACTTCCAAAAATGTTTTTCATATGGGCCAACTCGTTTTAAGTTCTGAATCCTCTGGACCTTTGTATGACAAAGCCAAATATGTACTGAAGTCCATAGTGTCCAATTTGGTGACAGTAGGTGACTATTGGCCAGGAACTTATGCATAAGTGAAAGAAGGAGGAAGACTAAGGAGTCTAGAAAACTGGTAGGTCCCACCTCACTGAGCCCAAGTTAACATGAAACTTCTAGTCTGTAGAAGTGTTTATTAAGCTTGTCCCTTAACATCAAGTTGCCGAAAGTTGGTATGTGCGTGCTCAGAAATTTGGTAGGAATCTTGCAAAGTAAATGGAGACATTCAGTTTACTTTAAGGGTGCTCATATATATCTTTGAGATGAACCTCTCCCATTATGGAAGAGGTCCATCATAGTATAGAACAGGATCTGGAAACTATAGTGGAGCATATTCCCTCAGTAAAAGTCACCAAGGATTTTGGAATTGTGGGACTGGAAGATGCTTTTTCTTAGATCATTTATTGTACATAAGCCAGATTTACTCCCGATTAAAATCTACCATTAAATCTCAAACATCAAAGATTCTCAGTTTCAAATTTGTAGAAACCTATTGGAGTCAGTGATAGTATATGGAAAAGTATATTTTCTGGGGTCTGATCATATCACTGGACTGAGAGTAGAACTAGATGTGTTGGAAGGGTCAAGGGTTTATGATCACACTTATATCAACAACTTGTCCCATGCCTCAGAAACCCACTTTTCCACCCCCTATTCACACGAAAATGATTTTCTTTGTTTTCACTTTTATTTTTTATTATTTTATTTTATTTTATTTTATTTTATTTTATTTTATTTTATGAGGGAGAGAGTGCACTAGCTGGACAGAAGGGCAGAGGCAGAGAGAAAGAGAGAGAGAGAGAGAGAGGATCTTAGGCAGGTTCCATGCTATGTGTGGAGGCGGACGCAGAGCCCGATCCCACGACCAGGAGATCATGACCTGAGCCAAAATCGAGTCAGATGCTCAACTGACTGAGCCATTCAGGTGCCCCTAAAATGATATTTTAAAAAATTAGTTCTCTCTAGAATAATGGGATTATAATGTCTTGGTGTCGTGTAAAAGATGGCATGACCCAAGTATCTCCAAGAGAAGACACTCTTCCTAAAAAGAGAAATCCAAAGATTAAGCATGCAAAAGGTGCTATCTGAAATCTCCTATTCATTGAACACCTTTCTGTTTTTGCCACCATGTCAAGTGCACAGGAAGACAAATGAGGGATTTCCATATTAAATAAAGTAATGAAAAACTTGAGAGGATATATAACCTGCAAGTAACTTTACTTGGGAATACCTATAGCACATGCATTCTGAATTTGTTGGCATCGGCTAGTAATGGTGACAGCAGTTTTGCTTAATTCAGCTGTTCACCAGTAGGTTAAAGTAGCCCCATTTTTGTTAGTCAGCCTTGGTGGAGGAAGGAGTTCTACTACAACCACATGCACTGCTGGATTTTCCCCCTTTTAAGACTGGGCAGATTTTTCCTACTGAGGCCTTCTCCATATTCATGGCTCTTTCACTTGATGTGTCCAGGCTTTGGATGGTCAGAATGTTCTTTCATATCTCCTTTTCAGCAGATCTTATAATATAAAATAGAAATTATATATATTATATATAATATGTTATATGTAATATGTGTGTATTGTATATATTTATAATATAGAATATATGTAATAAATTACATAAATAAATATATGTGTATTATATATTATATATGTTTATTATTATATACATATAATATACACATATATGTATATTATATAATACATAATACATAGTATATATAATAAATAATACATGTGTGTTGTATGTAATACATAGTACATATATAATAAATAATATATATGTGTTATATATAATATATATGTATTATAGAGAGGGGAAGCTGAAATGGTGGCATAGTAGGTTTGCCTACTCTAGGTTTGCCTAGTCCCTCAAACACAGCTAGGTCACTATCAAATCATTCTGAATATCAAGGAAATAGACCTGAGGACCGACAGAACAAACCGCACAACTAGAGGGAGAGAAGAGGCCACATCGAGGAAGGTAGGAAGTGCGGAGATGTGGTTTGGAGGAGAAATGAATCACAGGTATTGTGGAGGGAAGGGAGGCCTGGTCATGGAGAAAAGTGAGAGAGAGAGAGAGGAACACACAGGGATTGCACAAAGAGAACACTTCCCCAAAACTGTTGGCTGGGAAAATGAGATGGGCTGAATTTTGTGAGATTTTGCAACCAGGGGGCTCAAGGACTGGAGGTTTAGAGATCTGTGGTGTGGCTGGGATGGAGCCTTGAAGGTGCTTCCCTACTCCTGGGGAGAAGACAGGCAGAGAACTCTTGGGCATAATCTGAGAATCGCCTAAGAGGCTTGGGGAGACACTGTTCTTTCTTCTTGGAGTGCGTCTGAGAGACGTGGCATTGGCTTTCTGGGTACAAAAGAATCAGGGGATGCCATTTCCCTCCCGTGACCCTCAGCAAAGAGCCACAGCAATCTTGAAAAATAAAAGTATAGCTGGAGGCATCACAATTCTGATTTCAAGTTATATCACAAAGCTGTGGTGATCAAGCCAGTGTACTGGCACAAAAACAGACACATAGATCAATGGAACAGAACAGAAAACCCAGAAATGAACCCACAACTTTATGCTCCACCCAGCTTCAACAAAGCAGGAAAGAAAATATCCAATGGAAAGAATACAGTCTCTTCAGCAAATGGTGCTGGGGAAACTGGATAGCAACACGCAAAAGAGTGAAACTGGGCCACTTTCTTGCACCATACACAAAAATAAATACACAATGGATTAAAGATCTAAATATGAGACAGGAAGCCATTGAAATCTTAGAGGAGAACACTTAGAGGCAGTAACCTTCTCAACATGGGTTGTAGCAACTTCTTACCAGGCATATCTCCAGAGGCATGGGAAACAAAAGGAAAGAGAAACTATTGGGAGTACATAAAAATAAAAAGCTTCTCCACAGTGAAGGAAAAAAACAAGAAAGCTAAAAGGCAGCCAATGGAAGGGGAGAAGATTTTTGTAAATGACCTATCTGATAAAATAGGTTTGTATACAAAATATATAAAGAATGCATCAAATTCAAGACCCCCAAAACAAATAATCCAGTTTAAAAATGGGCAGAAGATTTTGATGGTTTCCTGCCCATTTTTAAACTGGAAACCATCAACACCCTAGAGGAGAAAGCAGGAAACAACCTCCTTGGCCTCAACAGCAGCAATTGCTTACTTAACACATCCCCAAAGGCAAGAGAATCAAGAGCAAAAATAAATGATTGGGACCTCATCAAGATTAAAAGCTTCTGCATGGCAAAGAAAACAATCCATAAAACTAATAGTCAACCAACAGAATGGGAAAAGGTAGTTGCAAATGACATATCAGATAAAGGGCTAGTATCCAAAATCTATAAGGAACTCACCATACTTCACACCAGAAAAACAAATAATCCAGTGAAGAAATGGGCAGAAGAAATTAACAGACACTTCTCCAAATAAGACATCCAGATATTGGTGAAGATGCAGAGAAAGGGGAACCCTCTTACACTGTTGGTGGGAATGCAACATGGTGCAGCCACTCTGGAAAACAGTATGGATGTTCCTCAAAAAGTAAAAATAAAACTACCCAAAGATCCAACAATTCCATTACTAGGTTTTTACCAAAGGATACAAAAACAGTGATCCGAAGGGATACATGCACCCCAATGTTAATAGCAACAACATCAACAATAGCCAAAATATGGAAAGAGCCCAAATATCCATAGATTGATGGTAAAGAAGATATTATATACGTATGTGTGTGTATATATGTATATATATACACACACACATTCATACATACACACAGAGTGGACTATTACTCAGAGGAAAAAATAACAGAATGAAATCTTACCATTTGAAAGGACATGGATGTAGGTAGAGATTATTATGCTAAGTGAAATAAGTCAGTCATAGAAAAAACAGATACCATATGATTTCACTCATATGTGGAATTTAAGAAACAAAACAGATGAACATAGGAGGAAATAGAGAGAAAGGCAAACCAGACAACGGACTCTTAACTATAGAGAACAAACTGAGGGCTGAAGGATGGGAAGTGGGTGAGGGGATGGATTAAATGTGAGATGGTTATTAAGGCAGGTAGTTGTTATTATGAGCACTGGATGTTGTATGTAAGTGATGAATCACTAAATCTTATATCTGGAACTAATATTACACTGTATGATAACTCACTGGAATTTAAATTAAAACTTGAAAAAATAAAAAATATATTATATATAATATGTTTTAGATGCATATATACACACATATAAATACATACATATATATGGTTATGTATATATATATGATTTACATATTGTCTACCTACCTATCTAGATAGATAGATAAACGTGATTTAAAATGTCTAATAAATAGATAGATTGATAGATTGATTGATCGGTTGATAAATATGATTTAAAAGATGTAACTTCAGTTTGGGAGAGGCACTCCACCATGGATTCTGCAACATTCCCTGCACATTCTTGTTGAGAATGCAAAGAATGAAAGAGCCCTGTCTGCTCTTTACAAAAGACACTTCTTGGTGATATGATTTCAACAAGCAACCTGGAGTGGTGAGGTAACATCTCCCACCGCATAGAACAGGAATATTTCTGCTTGTTGTGAAAGTGGTGAATCCTCTAAATTACTGTTCTTTACCTTCACAATCCACAGCATATGCAAGTACCTATCATGGGCTCGTTGCCACTTCCCCTAGCTCCTGTGGGACTTGGGGACCATGAGAAACTAAGACAGAAGAACATAGACTGTGAATACTGCCTTTTTCATACACCAGTAATGAGGCTCTCTGTCTCTGTTTCAGGAGTTTCATGTCTTCAACTGGTATCAATAAAACAGTAACAGGCCAGTTCATTAACTTGTAAGTACAATAAAATGATAGACCCTGAACAGTTCCTGATAGTGCAAAAATGGATGAATATTTATGTGTAATAGAAGACTTTGCGATGGTATTGGGTCCATAATAAAAGCATCAGGAAATATGGCAGGTGGTGAACTCTATAAACAAGTATGTAGAAATATACTTTTATATTGGAAATATGAGTGACTTAATGGCATAAAGTCTTTGGAATAATGGAATAGTCATTCTTATAAAGTTAATCTTTACATTGTGCCTTTTGAATTTATTCCTATTTTAACAGCAATCGGCAGATGGAAGAGTGGGAAAAAGTGATGAGAGGGGCCACACGACTTGGGATGAAGCCAATCCCTATTTGGCTATTGGCTATTGCCCTGTGTTTGAAAAATTATGATGCAGTCAATGAATTTTTATAAGATCTATTGAAAGTTACACCAGCAATGGGCATACAGATCAAAAGGAAAATAACATTAAGTAGAGTAATGAACTGCTTCCACTTTGGAAACTGATTACCAGCAATTACACCCGCAAACTAATGAGAATTTTTATTTTGTAGAAGATGGGAATTCACTTTGATAAAATTTTGAAAGGCATTACCTAAATCAATATCTAATCACATATAAACAGCATACTTTAAACCAAATAAATAGAGCTCAACTCCCAATATGAGTAAAGGTGTAGAAAGGCACTCAGAGTGGTATCTTGGGGTGATGGTGGAAGAGACAATACCTTTGTCTTAAGCATGTTTGTTGAAGATTAAGCCACTGCATGCGTTTGTGTTTTAGGAAACAAAATTTTGTCTGAATAAGTTTCCTGAGCATTTCTTATGCTAGACATTATATAAGCATTCTATGATCTGTCAAAATAAACTTGTTGTGAATTATCACTTATGTTTCATATTATAATCTTCTGAATATGAACACAGATTTTTCAAGAGAGCCAAAGCATCCTTGGGAGCCTTACAACAGCATGTAATACCACCCACCTAGATGATCAATAATAGCTGTTTAGTATCTGCCCAGTCCTTAGGAATGACTGGTTCTAAAAATGCAGAAGAAAGTCTGTTTTAGGACTTGTACACATTTTCAGAAGGAAATGTTGGTAATCATTCATAAACCATGATTTTCCTCCATAATGCATCGAAATTGAAACACTGGACTTAGTTGAAGGTCTATAAAAGAGTACTATGCTGCAGTGTAAAGAAAGAAAATAATATGTGCCAATTTGTGTTAAGATGTGAGTCAAAGGCCCTTAATTCCCCCAGAAGAATTTGTCATTTAGACGGAAAAGGCAAAGAAAGGAAAAGAAAACCATCTGATTCATTTGGTTTAGACCGTTTGAAATCTGAAGGATTTTAGTAAGAACCGCACTTAAGTAAATAAGATGGTTTTCACACAGGAAGAGCATATTTTGGGTAGGGGCAAGTGGTCCTTCAGTAGTAGAAGCTGTCATGTTATGAAATCTTCCTCCTGCAAATACTTCCTCTTACAGTATATACATATGTTCCTCCTACAGTATATGTATATATGTATGTATATGTATATATATGTATGAACATATACTGTATTATATATATGTAATGTCTATATCTATCTATCTATCTATCTATCTATCTATCTCTCTATCTATCTATCATCTATCTATAAATGATATTGCTCTGGGAGTTGGAAGACGGCAGCAGAATAGGAGGACCCTAGGCTCAAATTGTCCCGTGAAAACAACTGGATATCTATCAAGTCATCCTAAATTCCCCAGAAATAGAACTGAGGACTGACAAAGCAAACTCCACAACTAAAGCAAGAGAAGAGGACACATGAAAGAAGGCAGGAAGTGTAGAGACCTGGTTTAGGGGAGAAACAGATTGTGGCTACTGTGGAAGGGAGGGAGATGTGGTCATGGTGAAGGGTGCAAGAGAGAGAGGAGCAAACAGGGGAACACACAGGAGAATGGTCAACCCAAAGCCATTGACTTGGAAAATGAGAGGGGATGAATTTCATGAGTTGTTGCAACCAGTGGGGCTTAAAGCCTGGAGTTTGAAAGGTCAGTAGGCTTGGCTGGAATAGAGCCCAGAAGACACTTCTGCTGGTCCTGGAGAGAAGGCAAGCAAAAATCTCAGGGGAAGACAGCACGGAAACAGTGATCTGAAGAAAGCCTGGGGGACACAGTGGGGATTATTCACTCTTCGTGGAGTGTGTCCCTGAGAGGCTGCATTCATGGAGACACCACACGTGGAACAAAGGAGCTG
Organism: Hyaena hyaena; assembly: GCF_003009895.1. Taxonomy (NCBI): domain Eukaryota; kingdom Metazoa; phylum Chordata; class Mammalia; order Carnivora; family Hyaenidae; genus Hyaena; species Hyaena hyaena. The sequence goes on along the minus strand of NW_024081791.1, from coordinate 480,434 downwards.
GCCAGTGCCATTTCCCTTCCCTTCCCCTCATAATAAACACAGAAGCACCCACAGGAAGCAGCACAACCCTGACACTGGCTGCCTAACTTGCTTACACCAAGCCCCACACCCCTGCACTCCAGTGTAACTGCCCTTTTCAGTCACACTTACCTCAGTCTCAGCAAGGTGGGCTCCTCCTCCAGAAGGCCAGCACAAACCCCTGCCCATACCATGTCTCCCCACCACAGAGTTCTGCAGGGCCTCGGTTCTGGTGGAGATGGTATCATGTCTCATTTCACAAGTATACCAGACCACATCTAGTTCAAACTTGTCATTCAGGCCAGGGACCAAACACTGTCCACAGTAGGCAAGGAGAATATCTGCAGATGATTGTCCTGAAGGACAGAGTGGCCTAAACACAGCAGGAGAGCGCAAGCAGCACACACCATGGACACTCCCTGAAGCATCAGGCCTTCGGCGCTACATCACTACATCACTTTTTTTCCCCATAAGGCCATTACTACTAAGAGCAGGGTACACAACTGTTTTTTCTAACACAGACAAGAAGACAGAGACTTAGAGAAAATTCCAAGATGAAGGGAATTGTCCCCAAACAAAGAACAAGATAAAGCTATGTCCAGAGATCTAACTAAAACAGATATAAGTAACATTCTTGATGGAGAATTTAAAGCAACAGTCATAAGGGTACTCACTGGGCTTGAGAAAAGAATAGAAGGCATCAGTGAGACCCTTACTACAGAGATAAAAAGAGTTTTAAAAAATCAATCAGAGATGAAGAGTGCAATAAATGAGAATGGAAAGAGGCTTGATGCAGTAATAGCAGGCTCAAAGAAGTACAGGAATAAATTAATGACCTACCAGGAAAAATAATGGAAAATAAGTAAGCTGAACAAAAGAGAGAAAGCATTGTGCCACATGAGAAAGGACTTTTGGAACTCAGTGACTCCATCAAAGGTAATGACATTTTTATTATTCCCAGAAGAAGATGAAGCAGAAGCAGAAGGAGGAGGAAGAGGAAGTGGAGGAAGAGGAGGAGGAGGAGGAAGGAGAAAAGGGAGCAGAAAATTTATTTGAAAAAATAATAGCAGAAAACTGCCCTAATCTGAGGTAAGAAACAGACACCCAGATCCAGGAGACACAGAGAACTCCCATCAAAATCAAGAAAGGCAGGCCAACACCAAGACATATTGAAATTAAACTTGCATAATATAATGATAAAGAAGAAAAAGCGCCCTTAAAATCAGCAAGACAAAAGAAGTCCTTAACTTACAAGGGAAGGGATATAATCTGTTGGAGATATCTCAACAGGAATTTGGCAAGCCAGAAGGCATTGGCAGGATATATTGAAAGTGTTGAAAGAGAAAAATCTGAAGCCAAGAATACTCTATCCAGCTAGGTTAACATTCATAATAGAAGGAGAGATATAGAGTTTCCCAGACAAACAAAAACTAAAGGAGTTTGAGAACACTAACTCAGCCCTGCAAGAAATATTAAAGGGATCTCTTTGAGAGGAAAAGAGAGACCAAAAGTAGCAAAGACAGGAAAGGATCAGAGAAAATCTCCAGAAAGAAAGCAAGAAATAAAATGTCAATGAATGCATATCTGTCAATAGTTAGTTTGAATGTAAATGGACTAAACACTCTAATCAAAAGATATGAGGTGTGTCAGAATAGATACAAAAGCAAGACTCATCTATATGCTGCCTACACGAGACTCAATTTAGACCCTAAAGATGCCTGAAGCCTGAAAGTGAGGTGTTTGGGGAAACATTAATCACGCAAGTGGATGTCAAAAGAAAGTTAGAGTAGTAATACTTATATCAAACAAAATAAACATTAGAACCAAGACTGTAACAAGAGACAAAGAAGAGTACTATGTAATAATAAATGGGTCTAACCAACAAGAAGGTATAACGATTGTAAATATTCGTGCACCCAATATGAAAGCACCCAAATATATAAAACAATTAACAACAAGCATACAGGAACTAACTGGCAATAATACAATCATAGTAAGGGACTTTAACACCACACTTACATCAATGGACAGAACACCTAAACAGAAAATAAACAAGAAAACAATGGCTTTGAAGGACACACTAGACCAGGAGGACTTAACAGATACATTCAGAACATTCCATCCTAAAACAGCAGAATACACATTCTTTTCAAGTACACATGGAACATTTTCCAGAATAGATCACATATTAGGTCACAAAACACGTCTCAGCAATTACAATAATAATAAAGTCTTAACCATGCACCTTTTCTGACTACAACGCTGTGAAACAAAAAGTCAACCGCAAGAAAAAATATGGAGTACCACAAATACATGGAGGTTAAACAACATGCTACTGAACAATGAATGGATCAACCAGGAAATCAAAGAAGAAATTTTAAAAAAAATACATGAAACAAATGAAAATGAAAACACAATGGTCCAAAAACCTTTCAGATGCAGTAAATCGGTCCTAAGAGGGAAGTATAAAACAACACAAGCTTATCTCCAAGAAGATAGGGGAATCTCAAACAAACCTCCTAACCTTATACCTGAGGGAGCCAGAAAAAGAACAACAAATGAAGTCTAAAGCCAGCAGAAGGACAGAAATAATAAAGCTTAGGGCAGAAGTAAATGATATAGAAACAAACAAACACATAAATGAAAGCAGCAGCTGGTTCTTTGAAAAAATAAAATAAAATTGATAAAACTATAGCCAGACTTATCAGAAAGAGAAGAGAAAGGACCCAAATAAATGATATCGCAAAAGAGTTAGGAGGAATAACAACTGACAGCAAATACAAAAAAAGGAGAAGAGAATATTATGAAAACCTATGTGCCAACAAACTGGACAATCTGGAGGGAATGGGTGAATTCCTAGAAAAATACAAATTACCAGAACTGAAACAGGAAGAAATATAAAACTAGAATATATTGACAACCAGCAAAGAAATTGAATCAGTAATCAAAAATTTCCCAACGAACAGAAGTCCAGGGCCAGATGGCTTCACAGGTTAATTCTACCAAATATTTATTTAATTTTATGTTTCTCAAATTCTACCAAACATTTAAAGAGGAGTTAATGCCTAATCTTCCCAAACTATTAAAAAGAAAAATAGAAATGGAAGGAAAATTTCCAAATTGATTCAATGAAGCCAGAGTTACCTTTATACCAAAGCCAGAGAAGGACACCACTAAAATAGAGAACTGCATGAGAACATCCCTGATGAGCATAGATGCAAAAGTTCTCAATAAAATACTGGCAAATCCAATCAAACAATACATTAAAATAATCATTCACCACAATAAACTGAGATTTATTCCTGGGTTGCCAGGGTGGTTCAATATGTACATCACAATAATAAAATAAAACTTAAGAATTAATATATCATAATTTCAATAAATGCTGAAAAAGCATTTGACAGCGTACAACATCCATTCATGATAGAAACCCTCAACAAAGTAAGTTTAGATGGAACATGCCTCGGTATAATAGAGGCTATCCATGGAAATCCCACAACAAATATCAACCTAAATGGGGAAAAACTGGAAGGTTTTTCTCTATGGCCAGCAGCAAACAGTGATGTCCATTTTCACCACTGTTACTTAACATAGTACTAAAAGTGCCAGTCAGAGCAATCAGACAATATAAAGAAATAAAAGGCATCCAAATCAGCAAGTAAGAAGTAAAACTCACTATTTGCAGATGACATGATTTGTCATTTGTCATTTCTTTGGCTCCCTAATGCAATTTATTTATTTTCAAAACATCTCATTAAACGCCTGTTTGATATATATACCCACACCCACAACCCACAGATGAACATACATTTTCTTTTATTGTTTCATAACCTGGATAATAACCTATAACAGTATATTGAATATCTTTTCTTGTCACCTTTATTTCCACTACCTTGTTATTGGAAAATTTTTCACTGTTATACAAGAGTGGTACAAAGAGCATCCTATTCATCATTTATTTTTCCACATCTTTAATATTATTAGAGTAAGTGTGTGGGAGCAGAACTACTAGGAATTCCTTACAAGGAATAAGTAGCGTTTTAAAACTTTGGACATAAAGGGGCGCCTGGGTGGCTCAGTCGGTTAAGCGTTCGACTTCGGCTCAGGTCATGATCTCACGGTTCGTGAGTTCGAGCCCCGCGTCGGGCTCTGTGCTGACAGCTAGCTCAGAGCCTGGAGCCTGCTTCAGATTCTGTGTCTCCCTCTCTCTCTGACCCTCCCCTGCTCACGCTGTCTCTCTCCCTCTCAGAAATAAAGGAGGGCACCTGTGGGGATGAGCACTGGGTGTTATATGGAAACCAACTTGACAATAAACTATTTGTAAAAAAAAAAAAAGGAAAAAGAAAAAAAGAAAGAAAGAAAGAAAAAATAAATAAGTTAAAAATATTTTTTATATAAAACAACAACAAAAAGACCTTTGGAAACATGTTGTTAAACTGACTTCGAGAAAGTTTATACCATTTCGCATTTTTGTCCACTGTATGTGCTGGTTATTATAAACATGAGGATTGAGACAGCAAGGATGACAATGTAAGTTTTATGAGATATTCATCTGCTTTAAATATTACTTTCTAGAATTTTACATATATTTTACAATTACCAAGTGGTTTCATCCTAAGTAGTATGATCCCTTTGATCTGTTTTGAGCACTCTGATATTTGTAGACTAAATCAGTTAGAAATAAAAATCAAAGACATGTTATAAAACTTAACTTTATGGAATACATCATATTATTCCAAGAGCTTTATATCATGAAGACATTTTTTTTATTGAAACAGGAATTTTTCATGTAAATGACACAGTTATGAAACTATCAATCTTGTCTAAGTTTACTAGGATTTATCTTGAACCTGGGCTGCTTCCCAGAAGGATTAACTTAGAATATTACAATGACATGTGAAAATTCCCACAATATCAAGTGAAACATGGAAAATGCAAAATGGAATACACAGCATGAGCTATGCTTTAAGAACAAAAATCCCCACTATGTTCTAGCTTCTGTGCTAATGTTATCCTCACTACAGCCCTGTGGGAGTAGGTATACTGTTCATGTTGATTCCTAAAGACTGTGCACAACTTGTAGCAGGTGTGGCAGACAGGGACAGTAAATTACAAAGTATGATGTCTGACAACAAAGCGTGTAGCAAAAGGGTACATCTATGTTCCCTTTGCTAAATAACTTAAGTGTCCGGGAGTTATTTAGCAAAGGGATAAAACAGACCCTCTATTCACCCTTGACCTTTGAAGCTGCCCTATTATTAATTCTGAAGAGCTATTAATGTTGGTGTTCTCCAAGATACTTTTGAGTCGTCAAGGTGAAATTGTATTGGATTCCATCCACTGTTTGCATGACAGGCAACAATTTAACTATAGAAGTCCAATAACCTAAAGGACTATACCTTTGGTCTTTAAAGTGGTAAGATACAGGTATATTAAAATAATGTGGAGTACTTCTTCTCTTGAACTGTGTTGATGAATGGGCATTACTTAGTACTAAAGCAAATGTATTCATACAAACAAAAATAGCATAGGTAAAACTGAGTAAAAGCATAACCGCTTAACACAGATGGACAGACAGACAGATAGACAGGCAAACACTGCAGTACACCACTTAATTTTGCCCCACATGTCTTGGGTGCTCTGTCCCTTTTTTGTTTGTTCTGTTTTGTTTTCTTTGGGTGCGTTGATGCACTTATTTTTCCTTTTTGAGTTTCAGTTCAGATAATTTCTGCCAGCCCATCTTCAAATTCTCTGATTCTTTCCCCAATTGTAACTCTAATGATAAGCCCACTGAAAGCACTATCCATCTCTGTTTCTGGGTTTTCCACTTCCAGTATTTCTTTTTGATACAGTTTCCATCTCTCTGCTGAAATTACCTATCTGAAATCCCCTAGCTCATCTTTTCCTATGAGGACTTTAACATGTAGTTCTTTTCAATTACCTATTAGATATTTCTAAATATTACATAAATATCCAAGGCTGATTCTGATGATTGCTTTGTCTCTTGGCTGTGTGTCATTTTCACATGCCTCTTTTCTTTTCTTTTTTAAAAATGTTTATTCATTTTTGAGAGACAGGGACAGAAAGAGCAGAGGAGGGGCAGAGACAGAGGGAGACACGGAATCCAAAGCAAGCTCCAGGCTCTGTCTGGGCTGTCAGCACAGAGCCCGACACGGGGCTCAAACTCACATACCATGAGATCATGACCTGAGCTGAAGCCAGCCACCAAAACAACTGAGCCACCCTGGCACCCCAACATGCCTTTTTTCATACCTTGAAATTTATGTTGTTGTAAAGGCCAGACATTTTCTGTACAGCAGTGGAGACTAAGGTCAATAGATTTTATGTCTAAAAATGGGCATGCTTTTTGTTCTGCTAGACTTTGGTCTGAATGTTTGAAAATAAACTAGTCATAAGGTGGAGGTGGGTTGGCTTTGTGGTTTGTTTTTGTTATGTACACTCAGTACACCACAGGTCTTACATTACTTTAATGATGCCTTGTCTTTAGGGTGGCATTGGTGTGTGTGTGTGTGTGTGTGTGCGGGGGTGTTTACCAGAAGGTTTTTCTTAATGCCTGCTCTACTCACAGCTTTAGAGCTTCTCTTACTACAGTGCCCTCCATTGAAGACTCCATGTTCTTCCCTCATAGGCTAGACAAAATTTTAAGATGTGAGGAGCTACTTGATAAAAGTCTTCTGATAGAACTTTGTACACTTCCATTTCTTCATTCTTTACCTTGCAGCTGGGTGTTCCTCCTGGTCTTTCTTTATTCTTCGCTCCATCCCTGTGTCCACTAATGATGGAATCAACTATACAGAGACAGATGGAGAATGGCAGTCAGAGAAACAGAGATAGGCAGTCAGAGAGACACAGGCAGTGAGAGACAGACAGATAACCAGACTGGCAGACTGACAAAGATGGACAGAGAGAAAGGGAGACACAGAGACAGAGAGATAGAGATGCAGGCAAAGAGCAGGACATGCAGATGGATCAAGATATGAAGAAAGGCAGAAACAGAAAAACACAGACATATAGACAGAGACAAAAATAGAGAGACTGAAAGATAGAGATTGACAAACAGGTAATAGAGACAGAAAGACAGGCAGAGAAAGGTTAACAGACACAAACAAAAAGGGATATTTCAGCAGACCAATTGAGGAAGAGATATTGACTGATGGACAAGCAGATACAGATGAACCAAATGAGAGAGACAGGCAGAGACAGGAAGTCATGGTAAGACAAAGAAGTAGGGAAATGTAAAGAGATAGGCAGGCAGAGGAAGATATAGGATGACAGAGACTTAGAAGGATGGATTTAATCTGACAACCAATAAAAAGACAACCAGGGGGAAAAAAGGGGCAAGATAGCGGAGAAGTAAGGAGCTCCGTACTTGCACTCGCACCCATACATCACACAGAAAAGATCTGAAGCCACTGGAAACCTTACAAAACCTGAGAGATTGGGAGAAAAAGGACGCAGAATCCCCTGAGGAGACTTCTAACATGAGTGTGAACCGGGGAAGATAAAATCGGGCCGGGATCGGAGACTCCAGGGTGGGAGGCGATCCCCCTCTACCCGCTACGTGGAGTGATAGGGGAAAAGGAGAGAGTCCGAAACAGAAAAATCTTCTTCTTGGGGTGGAAAACCTCTGCTCGTTGCATAGAAAGACCGTACTTGCCAAATACCTGCACACCAGGTCCCCTCACGCCAACTGGTCCTGGGGGGGGGCTGAGCACACAAACTGCTTCTTTGTGCTGGCTCCTGGAGGCTGGACTTCAGAGTGGTGGTGCGCCTGCCGCCATTGTAGCTCCCGGGCGGCTGGGGCCCCTGAAAGAGCCGCGCGGACACCGGGCGTCCGCGCTCCTGGCTGGCTGGAAGTCGAGAGGGAAGGCAAGGAACTAAAAACTGGGAAATTAGCCTGTGAGTTCGTGTTTTGGATGACGAGCCATAGAGGGACCCGGTTTTCCTCACTCCAATGGGCTCGGCCTCAGAACACCCTGAAGGCAAGCCCCCGCCCCTGCGCACCAGCCTGACCCAGAGAAGGAAGCAGCGATTCTGACTCCACCCCCAGAGCTCCACAGGGGGCCTGCAATTGCCTGAGGGGGTTGCCTGGGAAGCTGTGTCTAAGGCAATTTCAGCGGGGCGCGCGGACGGAGATTTGGAGATTGGAAATGGCTTGGGTTGAAGAGTTCAACCAACTTCGGCTGCACCCCCAGTACGGGGAGTTTACACGCCCAGAAAAGCGAGGTGCAGCACTTGGTTCAAGAAGGGACTGGAGCACCTTCACTCTCCTCCCCACAACCGCCAAGGTAGAACTCCCGCCTGAGGCGTTGGATCACGCCACGCCCATCCCTGCCTGAGAGGTGCCCTCCTCCCTTATTTTTTCCTTTTTTCGTTTTTTTCCCTTTTTTTTCTTTCTTTTTTTCCCCCTTTTTTTCTCTTTCTTTTTTTCTTCTTCTTTCTCTTTTTTCTCTTTTATCCCCAGAACACTGACCTGATTAACTCTGGTCGCCAGCTTGCTTAAACAATCACAACGAGTCCATTCTATAAATGTAAATTCTACACCTACTGACTTTTTCAGCTCTTTCTCTCAGGGGTAATTAGACTATATAGTTTCTCTGGATAATTCCAGCATCCTTCTCTCACCTATCCAACCATATTCTACCCTTTACCTCTTTGAAAAAAGCTTCTTATCCCTTCTGCCTGTTCATTCTATTTCCAATTGTGTCTCATCCCGCCCTGCTTTCTCTCTGTTTCTCTATGCTCCTCAACCAGCACTGCATACACACGGCTATTTAACTGTAGCTGGGAAATCTGGTTATATCCTTTAAACCGTTCTTTGTCCATCGGTTTTCTTCTTTTTTCCTTTTCCTTTCCCCTTTTTGACCCTTTTATGTATTTTATACTCCCTATTATTCGCCCTCCCTCCTCCATCTTTTCTCTTAACTTTTTCGTTTTCCCTCTCGCTTTGCATGTTAGTTGAATTAGCCTGTGCGTTTGTGTGCTCCTGCTCCCTGTGTGTTTGTCTGTCTGTTTTCTTTTCCAGGGCTACCTCAAGAAACAAGCTAGAGTGCACAAGGTGGAGAGTCCCAAATATCACTACGAATAGGAAAATAAAATAACCAAGGTCCCAACAAGAGAGACCAGGGGATACCATTCAAAAAACACTCTCTGAAAGGGTAGGCCCTGGAAAGTCAAAGAGCCTTCTTGGATATAGCAGTGCTCATAGAAACAGAGAGAATAATAGGTCTTTAAAACCAACAAGAGCCGGAAAGCTAACTAAAATGACGAAACGAAAGACCTCTCCTCCAAAGAAACTCCAAGAAGAAATGACAGCTAATGAACTGCTCAAAACAGATATCAGCAGCATCACTGAACAAGATTTTAGAATAATAATGGTAAAATTAATAGCTGGGCTTGAAAAAAACATAGGGGACATCAAAGAAACTATGGCTACAGACAGAATGGAAAATAAAAATAGGCATGAAGAATTAAAAAATGCGATAAATGAGATCCATAATAAATTAGAGGCCTCCAATGCACGGATTGAAGAGGCAGAAAGGAGAATAAGTGATTTAGAAGACACCATTATAGAAAAACAAGAAGCTGACAAAAAAAGAGACAAACTGATCCAGGAACAGGAAAGAAGAATTCGAGAGCTCAGCGATACGGTCAAACGCAACAATATCCGTATCATAGGAATCCCAGAAGAGGAAGAGAGAGGGAAAGGTGCTGAAGGAGTCCTGGAACAAATTATAGCAGAGAACTTCCCCGACCTGGGGAAGGAAGTAAATGTGGAAGTACAAGAGGCTCAGAGGACTCCCCTCAGACGTAACCTGAATCGATCTTCTGCACGACATATCATAGTGAAAATGGCCAAATACAAGGACAAAGAGAGAATTTTGAAAGCAGCTAGGGAGAAAAGGGCCCTAACATACAAAGGGAAACCTATCAGAGTGGTGACAGACCTATCTACTGAAACTTGGCAGGCTAGAAAGGAATGGCAGGAAATCTTCAATGTGATGAACAGTAAAAATATGCAGCCAAGAATCCTCTATCCAGCAAGCCTGTCATTCAAAATAGAAGGAGAGATAAAAACCTTTCCAAATAAACAGAAATTGAAAGAATTTGTCACCACGAAGCCAGCCCTACAAGAAATCCTGAGGGGGATGCTCTGAAGGAAAGGTTGCAAGGAACAAAGATACCAGAGACACCACCACAAACATGAACCCTACAAAAGATACAAAGACTCTAAACCCACATATTTCAATAATAACACTGAATGTAAATGGGCTGAATGCTCCAATCAAAAGACATAGGGTAGCAGAATGGATTAAAAAACAAAATCCATCAATATGCTGTCTACAAGAAACTCATTTTAGACGGGAAGATACCTTCAGATTAAAAGTAAGGGGATGGAGAAATATATATCATGCTACAGGAAATCAAAAGAAAGCCGGAGTAGCGATACTTATATCAGACAAACTGGACTTTAAATTAAAGACAATCACAAGAGATGAAGAAGGGCACTACATAATAATTACAGGGTCCATCCATCAGGAAGAACTAACAATCATAAATGTCTACGCACCGAATATGGGAGCACCTAAATATCTAAAACAATTAATCACAAACAGAAACAAGCTTATAGATAAGAATGTGCTAATAGCAGGGGACTTTAATACTCCGCTTACAGCAATGGATAGGTCAACCAGACAGAAAATCACTAAAGAAATAATGGACTTGAAAGACACATTGGACCAGATGGATCTGACGGATATATTTAGAACTTTACATCCTGAGGCCAGGGAATTTACTTTCTTCTCAAGTGCGCATGGCACATTCTCCAAGATAGATCACATACTGGGACATAAAGCAGCCCTCAATAAATATAAAAGAATAGAGATCATACCATGCACACTGTCAGATCACAATGCTTTGAAACTTGAAATCAATTACAGGAAGAAGTCTGGAAAACCGCCAAAAACATGGAGGTTAAAGAACACCCTTCTAAAGAATGAATGGGCCAATCAGGCAATTAGAGAGGAAATTAAAAAATATATGGAAACAAATGAAAATGAAAACACAACAATTCAAAATCTATGGGATGCGGCCAAGGCAGTCCTAAGAGGAAAGTACATTGCTCTCCAGGCCTATTTCAAGAGATTAGAAAAAGCACAAGTCCAAAATCTAACAGCTCACCTAAAGGAGCTAGAGGCAGAGCAACAAGAACGCCCTAAACCCAGTAGAAGAAGAGAAATAGTAAAAATTAGAGCAGAAATAAACAACATAGAGACCAAAGAAACAATTGAACAGATCAATGAAACCAAGAGTTGGTTTTTTGAAAAAGTAAACAAAATTGACAAACCTCTAGCCAGGCTTATCAAAAAGAAAAGAGAGAGCACCCAAATAGACAAAATTATGAATGAAAATGGACTTATTACAACCAACCCCTCAGAAATACAAGCAATTATCAGGGAATACTATGAAAAATTATATGCCAACAAATTGGACAACTTAGAAGAAATGGACAAATTCCTAAACACACACTCACTACCAAAATTCACACGGGAAGAAATAGAAAACCTGAACAGACCCATAACGAGTGAAGAAATCGAATCAGTGATCAAAAATCTCCCAACAAATAAGAGCCCTGGACCTGATGGTTTCCCTGGGGAATTCTACCAGACATTTAAAACAGAATTAATCCCAATTCTTCTCAAGCTATTCCAAAAAATAGAAGTCGAAGGAAAACTCCCGGACTCATTTTATGAAGCCAGCATCACTCTGATTCCCAAGCCAGACAGAGATCCAACAAAAAAAGAGAACTATAGGCCAATATCCTTGATGAATACGGATGCAAAAATTCTCAACAAGATCCTTGCAAATCGAATCCAGCAGCATATCAAAAGAATCATCCACCAAGATCAAGTGGGATTCATTCCTGGGTTACAGGGCTGGTTCAACATTCGCAAATCAATCAATGTGATCCATCATATCAATAAAAGAAAAGATAAAAACCATATGATCCTGTCAATAGATGCAGAAAAAGCATTTGACAAAATACAGCATCCCTTCTTAATAAAGACTCTCGAGAAAGTTGGGATAGAAGGAACCTACTTAAACATCATCAAAGCCATCTATGAGAAGCCTTCAGCTAACATCATCCTCAACGGGGAAAAACTGAGAGCTTTCCCCCTGAGATCAGGAACACGACAGGGATGTCCACTCTCACCACTGTTGTTTAACATAGTGCTGGAAGTCCTAGCATCAGCCATCAGACAACAAAAGGAAATCAAAGGCATCAGAATTGGCAAAGAGGAAGTCAAACTTTCACTCTTCGCAGATGACATGATACTCTACATAGAAAACCCGACAGACTCCACCAGAAGCCTACTAGAACTGATCCAAGAATTCAGCCAAGTTGCAGGGTACAAAATCAACGTACAGAAATCGGTTGCATTTTTATACACCAATAATGAAGCAACAGAAAGAGAAATCAAGAAACTGATCCCATTCACAATTGCACAAAAAACCATAAAATACCTCGGAATAAACCTAACCAAGGATACAAGAGATCTGTATGATGAAAACTATAGAAAACTTATGAAGGAAATTGAAGAAGACACAAAGAAATGGAAAAACATTCCATGCTCATGGATAGGAAGAATAAATATAGTTAAGATGTCATTACTACCTAAAGCACTCTACACATTCAATGCAATTCCAATCAAAATTGCACCAGCATACTTCTCAAAACTAGAACAAACTATCCAAAAATTTGTATGGAACCACAAAAGACCCCGAATAGCCAAAGTAATACTGAAAAATAAAACCAAAACGGGAGGTATCACCATCCCAGACTTCAGCCTCTACTACAAAGCTGTCATCCTCAAGACAGTATGGTATTGGCACAAAAACAGACACATAGACCAATGGAACAGAATTGAGAACTCAGAAGTGGACCCAAAAGTATACAGCCAACTGATCTTTGACAAAGCAGGAAAGAATATCCAATGGAAAAAAGACAGCCTTTTTAACAGATGGTGTTGGGAGAACTGGACAGCAACATGCAGAAGAATGAAACTAGATCATTTTCTCACACCATGCACAAAAATCAACTCAAAATGGATAAAGGACCTGAACGTGAGACAGGAAACTATCAACACCCTAGAGGAGAAAGCAGGAAACAACCTCCTTGACCTCCACCGCAGCAACTTCTTACTTGACACATCCCCAAAAGCAAGGGAATCAAGAGCAAAAATAAACTGTTGGGACCTCATCAAGATTAAAAGCTTCTGCACAGCCAAGGAAACAACCCAGAAAATTAATAGGCAACCAACGGAATGGGAAAAGATAGTTGCAAATGACATATCAGATAAAGGGTTAATATCCAGAATCTATAAGGAACTCACCAAACTACACGCCCGAAAAACAAACAACCCAGTGAAGAAATGGGCAGAAGACATGAACAGACACTTCTCCAAAGAGGACATCCAGATGGCCAACAGACACATGAAACGATGCTCAGCATCCCTCCTCATCAGGGAAATACAAATCAAAACCACACTGAGATACCACCTCACGCCAGTCAGAGTGGCTAAAATGAGCAAATCAGAGAACTCTAGATGCTGGCGAGGATGTGGAGAAACGGGCACCCTCCTACACTGTTGGTGGGAATGTAAACTGGTACAGCCCCTCTGGAAAACAGTGTGGAGGTTCCTCAGGAAACTAACAATAGAACTCCCCTATGACCCAGCAATAGCACTGCTAGGAATTTACCCAAGGGATACAGAAATGCTGAGGCATAGGAGCACATGTACCCCAATGTTCATAGCAGCACTCTCCACAATAGCTAAAACATGGAAAGAGCCTAAGTGTCCATCAACAGATGAATGGATCAAGAAGATGTGGTTTATCTATACCATGGAATACTACATGGCAATGAGAAACAATGAAATCTGGCCATGTGTAGCAACATGGATGGACCTTGAGGGTGTTATGCTGAGCGAAATAAGTCAGGCAGAGAAGGACAAATATCATATGTTTGCACGTATAGGAGGATTAGGAGGAACTTGACGGAGGAACAAGGGGGAGAAGAAGGGCGGAAATGGTGGGGGAAAGGGAGAGAGGCAAACCATGAGAGACTCTTGAATGCTGACAAAAACTGAGGACTGATGGATGTGGGGGGGAGGGGGGATGGGCATGGAAGGGGACACTTGTGGGGATGAGCACTGAGTGTTATGTGGAAACTAATTTGACAATAAACTATTTGTTAAAAAAAAAAAAAAAAAGAACCAGGGAGACACAGACATTTAGACAGAGGCTGACTAACAGACAGTGACATACCAAAGAAAGAGGGTGATGGACAGAGACAGGCAGAGTCAGACAGATAGAAAGGCTAACAAAGAGAGTCAGATGGAGAGAAACATACAAATAAATAGAAAGGTAGATTGAGATAAACAGAGACTCATTGGCAGAGACAAAGACAGAAACACAGAGACAGAGTGACAGAGATAGAGAGAAAGAGAGAAAAACAAAGATAGATTTACACAGATGGTCTGACATTAAAGGACAGAAGTGACTAAGAGGAAGACAGAGAAGGACAGACCTACTGTGAAAGGGAGATAAACAGAGATAGAGACTTATAGAAAGAGAATAACAATAAAAAATCCAGAAAGACAGAGATGAATTAAAAAAATGAGCAACTGGGTGGAGGGATGCGTGAAATAGGTGATGGGGATTAAAGACCACACTTATGATGAGCACTGAGTAATGTAAAGAATTGTTGAATCACTACATTGTACACCTGAAACTAATATAACATAGTATGTTAACTACACTGGAATTAAAATAAAAGCTTAATTTTAAAAAAATGGGCAATAGATAGACAGAAACAGAGACAGATAAACAGACAGAGGAGATAGACACTAAGAGACAAGATGTGCAAAGACAGACAAAACAGAAAGACACAAGAGGACAAGCAGAGGAAAATAGAGAAAGCATAAAGAAAAAAAAGATAGAAGGAGAAAAAATGACATAGAGACAGAGTCAAGGAGAGATAGTCTGATACAAACAGAGTCATAGAGAAAGAGACAAAGAAGACAGGGACGTAATCAGAGATAGATTCATTCAGAGAGACAGAGACAGAGAGAAAAATAAAGACAGAGTGATCCAGACACAGACAGACAGAGAGACAGATTAGGGCATACAGACGTAAACAGACACATGGAGAAAGAAATCTAGGCAGAGGCAGACAGAAGAACAGACACCAGGAGATAGGGGCAAACAGAAGTGAATACATATAGTCAAACAGGGAGAGACAGACAAGGTGCGAGACAGAGTCAAAGACATACAGAAGCAGACTGAGACAAAAACAGAGTTGGGGCAAGCAGAGAAAGACAAAGATACTCTGACATAAAGAGAGATAGATAGACAAACATACAGACTAAGAGAGACAGAGATTGTTGGGCATATAGACAGATGGTCAGAGATAGAGACTGACAGAAACTGATAGACAAAGATAGGCAGACAGAGACAAATAGAGGCAAAAAAAAGATAGAAAATAACAGGCACTACACAGAGACAAAAAGACAGACAGACAGGGAGAAATAGATAGTGGAAACCCACCATAGTGTAGGAGAGCCCTCTGTTGTAAGACTACACACTCTTATCATGGGTAGAAGACTCAACAAAATTTGGTGTCAGAAGGTCTTTGTCAGAAGTTTTTTGAGATAACTTTACACCACTTTAATCTCTCCATCCTTCACCTTCTAGAGAATGTGCTTCTGCTGTTCTCATTTTGTTCCAAGCTTCACTCCTGTATTTTCTGACACAGGGTGTTCGGGTGTCTATTGTATAAAACCAGGGAACAGGTTTTTGTGGCTGTTGGCAAATAAACTGTAGTATCATTTATATATTGGCACCCAGGTCAAGAATACATGTATTAAGTGGAGATAGTTGATTTTAAACCAGACTAAAGAGTTCAGCCACCACTGAGTTTTGGACGTCCCTAATCTTCCTTCTCTCTTCATCCACAAGTATCTTCAGAAGAGAAGAGTTTGGTGGCTGAGATTAAGAGCTTGACTTGGGAAGTCTTTCCAGCCTGCTCAGGGAGGAAGGTGAGAAGATTTGGAGTCCTTCTTTAAGAACCAAGGAATAGGTGTTGGGAATATACTTCTAGGGAGGTGATAGCAGACCCATTCAGGTAGTCACAGAGGTACCTGTCCTACTTGTGCAAACCCTGTCTCTGTAGAGGGACACAGATCACCTCATCCCCATTTTTATCCAGGAAAATCCCTGAACCCTCTTGTCTCCTTCTGCTGGGGCTACATGAGACACACCTCAATAAGATATGAAGCAGTTTGGGGGCACCTGGCTGGCTCAGTTAGTTAAGCCTCTGGATTCAGCTCAGGTCATGGTCTCATGGTTTGTGGGTTCAAGCCCCACTTCGGGCTCTGTGCTGACAGCTCAGAGTCGGGAGCATGCTTCAGATCCTGTGTCTCCCTCTCTCTCTTCCCCTCCTCCACTTGCAGGCTGGCTCTCCCTATCTTTCAAAAATAAATAAACATTTAAAACATTTTAATATATGAAGCAGTTTTGAAAGTTTGTCACTGCAATTTATGACAATGAAGAATGTTAAATATTGCCCCTACAGAACTGTAGAAGAAGGTGGAAGCATTATTTATTCAGCAAGGCACCTTGCAATATGTTGACAAAGCCATAATGAGGAAAGGAGTTCAGACTATCTTATTGCCTTGACTTGGGTCTATTATTACAGAAGTATTTGTCTCTATCACTTGTCACAGAAGTATGGAAACTCAGCTGTTCCCCAGGTAAAAGTTGAAGAAATTAATGCAAGATAATTAGAGAAATGTCAGTGTGATTCATTTGCTATCAGATATGTCTTCATTCTAGCTATATCATCAGTTTTGCCAGTGGGTTGCTGAGATTTTATCTCCTTGGGAAGGGTTACATCTTAATTTTAGAGGGCCATAGAGATGTAAAGTCAACAGCCTGAGTCCTCTCTCTCCTAAGCAGATCCTAACCCATCTCTGTTCCTAGTAAGTGTCCTACTCACCAGAGTCAGTGTAGTGCTCCAAGTGTGGTCTGATGGGACAACACATTTCTTTTAAAGTAGGTTCAGTCTCTTGTTATTTCTGAGAGCTGTCACGTCCCTCTGATGTTTCCTACTAGACTTCCTGTCAGCTAAAGGCCCCACAGCCTTTGCACACATAATGCTAATACCTACTCATAAAAGCAAATGTGGCAGAACTATATGACTGGTCCTTGTTGAGTCTTTGGTGACTCTTGGTGATCATCACATCTTTCCCTGAGTGTTCACGAGCCATTCTTCTATTTCATTCTAGAATCTTGGGGACACCAACAGCTTTGGTCTATAGATGAGTTGAGATAGCCTCACTCTCCCCATTTTTGTTCCCCACCTGTAGTGCATTGCATAGTGCCCCCCCAAATGCATGCACATATGGAGCCTCAGAATGTGAAGTTATTTTGAAATAGGTCCTTTGCAGATGTAACTACTTCAGTTAAAAAAGTCATATTAAATTAGGGTAGTAATTTGTTAATACAACCCTAGGAAACTAATACACTACCTTTGCTTATCCCCAGACTTTCTCCATACCTCCCAGTACTCCCTCCTAAAAAGACACTAAGCTTTGTGTTAGCAGTCACTTGTTCAGCATCTCCCAGTGCTCATGGATATAATTTCCCCAGGTTCTGAGATGTGAACTCGTTAGAAGTTACCAGCTATTTCCTTAGACCCTTCTCTCTTTCTTTCTATCCCTGGATTTGCTTCCTAACATTCAATTTTATTTTCCTCGAAATGGATGGTAGAAGAAGAGAGATGGGAATTGAGGAGGTGTGTATGTGTGTGTGTGTCCCTGTGTGTGCGTGCATGTGCCTGTGTGTGTGTGTGTGTGTGCGTGTGTACTTTTTGCTTGTCTGTATGTTTCTTTTAATTCTACATATCAATGGATTTTCATCAGCTTCAAGCATCAGAGCTGATCCCACTCTCAGGTTTTTTTCTCTTCCTAACTTTGACTTTAAAGATCATTTGGCGCTATTGAAAACTAGCATGAAACTAAAAGGGCAGTTAAACCTCTCTGTACATCAATTGCCTTTCAAAGTGTCTTTTCAGCTTTGGGATTTCTAGTTCATTTTCTTTTTTTTTTTTTTCAAATAGTTTATTGTCAAATTAGTTTTTACATAACACTCAGTGCTCATCCCCAAAGTGCCCTCCTTCATGCCCATCCCCCCCTTCCCCCCACATCCATCAGTCCTCAGTTTTTGTCAGCATTCAAGAGTCTCTCATGGTTTGCCTCTCTCCCTTTCTAGTTCATTTTCAAATGATCACCCTGTCATTATGACCGGCAGGAATTTGTTCTTTAGAAAGTATTCCCTGGTGTGTTTGTGGTCATGTTATAACATTAGATTTCAGATTTCAGTGGTAAAGGGCAAGTTCCTTTTCCTACATTGCCTCCCCCAGATGCCAAGGCTGCCTGATTCATGTAACTCTAACTTCCAGATTTTACTTTTTCTTCTGTATTGAATTTAAGACCAAATTAATGTCACATAATATTTTTCATTTATTTAACTTATTCATTTTCAATTTGCTATGCTGGCTAATTAATGTGTCTTGTTTCCACTGAATTCACATGCTCAGGTGTGCATGTTCATGCTCAATTTACATATGAAAATCTGAGGCTCAAATGGAATGAGGGATAGGGAAGGCAGAGAGCTAGCTAGTCAGCAGGAGAGCTGGGATTCTTTTTTTTTTTAATGTTTTATTTATTTCTAGGAGAGAGAGAGAGAGAGACAGCGTGAGGAGGGGAGGGTCAGAGAGAGAGGGAGTCACAGACTCTGAAACAGGCTCCAGGCTCTGAGCTGGCAGTCAGCACAGCCCCCGATGCAGGGCTTGAACACACGAACCGCGAGATCATGACCTAAGCGAAAGTCGGACGTTTAAACGACTAAGCCACCCAGGCTCCCCAGGAGAGCTGGGATTCTAAGCCATGTCTGTGAGTCCAAACACCAGAAGCCCTTTACTATAGTATCTGCCTCCGAACTCTGAATACTTTGCTCGTTACCAATATAAGAATCCTCTAGTGCAAAGGTCCATTGGTACTAGAGGCAACATTTCATGTTGCTCAGAGATCGGGCATTTGGAGTGTCCACTGGAAGAAAATAACAACAAAACATTGAATTAAGTTTATTACCTTTCCCAGTCATCCTCCACTCAACTAATGTTCATTGAACAGAATGGAATACTTGCTATGGAGGGCATATGAACACAAGAAATTGTACAACTGAGGTGTTTTTTTTATAATAGTTTATTGTCAAGTTGGTTTTCAACAACACCCAGTGCTCATCCCCACAAGTGCTCTCCTCCATGCCCATCATCCCCCTCCCCCCACACACAGCAATCCTCAGTTTGTTCTCAGCATTCAAGAGTCGCTCATGGTTTGCCTCTTTCCTTCTCCCCCACTATTTCCCCCCTTCTTCTCCCCCACGGTCCTCCGTTAAGTTCCTCCTAATCCTCCTAGAAGTGCAAACATATGGTATCTGTCCTTCTCTGCCTGACTTATTTCGCTTGCATAACACCCTCAATGTCCATCCACGTTGCCACATATGGCCAAATTTATTTCTTTCTCATTGCCATGTAGTATTCCATCGTATAGATAAACCACACAGCCAAGTTGCAGGGTACAAAATCAACGTACAGAAATCGGTTGCATTTTTGTACACCAACAATGAAGCAACAGAAAAAGAAATCAAGAAACTGATCCCATTCACAATTGCACAAAACCCATAAAATACCTAGGAATAAACCTAACCAAGGATACAAGAGATCTATATGATGAAAATTCTAGAAAACTTATGAAGGAAATTGAAGAAGACACAAAGAAATGGAAAAACATTCCATGCTCATGGATCGGAAGAACAAATATAGTTAAAATGTCATTAATACCCAAAGCAATCTACACATTCAATGCAATTCCATCAAAATTTCACCAGCATACTTCTCAAAACTAGAACAAACTATCTTAAATTTGTATGGAACCACAAAAGACCCCGAATAGCCAAAGCAATACTGAAGAATAAAACCAAAACGTGAGGCATCACCATCCCAGACTTTAGCCTCTACTACAAAGCCGTCATCATCAAGACAGTATGGTATTGGCACAAAATCAGACACATAGACGAATGGAATAAAATTGAGAACTCAGAATTGGAACCAGAGGTATACAGCCAACTAATCTTTGACAAAGCTGGAATGAATATCCAATGGAAAAAAGACAGCCTCTTTAACAGATGTTGTTGGGAGAACTGGACAGCAACATGCAGAAGAATGAACTAGATCAATCTCTCACTCCATACACAAAAATAAACTCAAAATGGATAAAGGACCTGAATGTGAGACAGGAAACCATCAACACCCTAGAGGAGAAAGCAGGAAACAACCACCTTGACCCCAACCGCAGCAACTTCGTACTGACACATCCCCAAAAGCAAGGGAATCAAGGGCAAAAATAAACTACTGGGACCTCATCAAGATTAAAAGCTTCTGCATGGCAAAGGAAACAATCCAGAAAACTAATAGGCAACCAACAGAATGGGAAAAGCTGGTTGCAAATGACATATCAGATAAAGGGTTAATATCCAAAATCTGTAAGGAACTCACCAAACTCCACACCCGATAATCAAACAACCCAGTTAAGAAATGGGCAGAAGATATGAACAGACACTTCTCCAAAGAGGACATCCAGATGGTCAACAGACACATGAAACGATGCTCAGCATCCCTCCTCATCAGGGAATTACAAATCAAAACCACACTGAGATACCACCTCATGCCAGTCAGAGTGGCTAAAATGAGTAAATCAGAGAACGCTAGATGCTGGCGAGGATGTGGAGAAACGGGCACCCTCCTACACTGTTGGTGGGAATGGAAACTGGTGCAGCCCCTCTGGAAAACAGTGTGGAGGTTCCTCATGAAATTAACAGTAGAACTCCCCTATGACCCAGCAATACCGCTGCTAGGAACTTACCCAAGGGATACAGAAATGCTGAGGCATAGGAGCACATGGACCCCAATGTTCATAGCAGCACTCTCAACAATAGCCAAAACATGGAAAGAGCCTAAGTGTCCATCAACGGACGAATGCATCAAGAAGATATGGTTTATCTATAGGATGGAATACTACATGGCAATGAGAAAGAATGAAATCTGGCCATGTGTAGGAACATGGATGGACCTTGAGGGTGTCATGCTGAGCGAAATAAGTCAGGCAGAGAAGGACCAATACCACATGTTTGCACATATAGGAGGATTAGGAGGAACTTAATGGACAACCATGGGAGAGAAGAAGGTGGGAAATGGTGGGGGAAAGGGAGAGAGGCAAACCATGAGAGACTCTTGAATGCTGAGAACACACTGAGGACTGAGGACTGATACCCCCTCAGTGTGGGGAGGTAGGGAGGAGATGGGCATGGAGGAGGGTGCTTTTGGGGATGAGCACTGGGTGTTATATGGAAATGAACTTAACAATAAACTCTTTGTAAAAAAAAAAAAAAGAAAGAAAATGAAAAAAAAAAAGAAAGTATTTCTTTTCCAATATAAGTAATGTTACTCCAGCTTCCTTTTGACCACCTTTTGTGTGATCAATGTTTCTTCTTGCCCTGACTTTCAATTTGCATTTTTCTTTAGGTCTAAAATGAGTCCCTTGTACACATCATATAGATATATTTTTTTAAATTCTGACACCCTATGTCTTTTGATTAGAACATTTAATTCATTTACATTCAAAGTAATTATTGATAGCTATTTATTCAATGTCTTTTTATTACTTGTTTTCTTGTTAGCTTTAGAGATTTTCTCTGTTTCTTTCTTGTCTTTGTCAATTTGGTCAACTTTTCCACCAAAGCATCCCCTTTAATATTTCTTGCAAGGGTGGTTTATTTATCATGAACTCTTTTAGTTTTTGTTTGAGAAAATCTTTATCTCTCCTTCTATTCTGAATGTTATCTTGCTGGAATAAATATTCTTGACTGCAGAGTTTTCCATTCAACACTTTCAATGTATCATGACACTCCTTTTTGGCTTGTCAAGGTTCTGTTGAGAAATTTGCAGCTAAACTTATGGGTCTTCCCTTGTACGTTAAGGACTTCTTTTGTACTATTCTCTTTAATATTTTTTATTTAGCACAGTATTCTGCAAATTTAATTAAAATATGTCTTGGTGTTGATCTGCTTTTGTTGATTTTATGGGAATTCTCTATCTCTTGGATATGGATGTCTGCTTCCTTCTTCATATTAGGGAGATTTTCCGTTATTTTTTTCTTTTTTTAAAATGTTTTTATTTATTTTTGAGAGAGAGATAGAGACAGCATGAGCAGGGGAGGGTCAGAGAGAGATGGAGACACAGAATCCGAAGACAGGCTCCAGGCTCCAAGCTAGCTGTCAGCACAGAGCCCGACGCGGGGCCCAAACCCACAAACCGTGAGATCATGACCTGAGCTGAAGTCGGACGCTTAACCGACTAAGCCACCCAGGCGCCCCGGTTATTTTTTCTTGAAATTAAATTTTCTGCCCCTTTTCCCCTCTCTTCTTCTTCTGAGACTCCTATTATATGAATGTTATTATGTTTGATGGAGTCAGTGAGTTTCCTAAGTCCATTCTCATGTTCCATAATTTTTCTTTCTCTGTTTTGTTCAACTTCATTACTTTCTATAACTTTGCCATCTAGGTCATTATTTCATTACTCTACTTATTACAGCTTGCTGTCCATTGCATCAAGCCTTTTACAAATCTCATTTATTGCATTATTCATCTCTGATTACTTATTATGTTACTATTTTATATCTGTGATAAATATCTCATGTTAGACAGCCAGTGTAGGGGCTGAGCTTCTTTCAGCATGTGGCTATGTGTTTATGCTAAGGGAAGAGGGAGGGAACTGCCACTAGCTGGTTCCTTTGTCTCCTGAGAGGCCTTTCAGTGAGCACTACCTCTCAGAGATGTGCTCCTAGAAGAGCTAATCATGTCCATGCCGAATGCCCAGGCATTCTTCAGATTGCTGTTTTCATGATTTCTGGCCCTGGCTTATTTGCCTGTCTTCTCTCCGGAAGTAGGGCAGCACCCTCAGGCCTCTATTCCAGCCATGCTTGCTGGCCTTTAAGTCTCCAGTCATTAAGCCACACACATTGAAAAAAAAAAACCTCACAAATATCAGCCCCTGTCATTTTCCTGGCCAATGGCTTTGGGGAAATGTTCTCCTTGTACATTGCCCTGTGTGTTCCTCTCACTTACTGACCATGATTCCCCCATCTCAGCAGCACCTGCAATCTGTTTCTCCCCTAAACTATGTCTCCTCAATTCCAACTTTTTTCAATGTGGTTTCTTCTCTCCCTTTAGTTATGGAGTTTGTTCTCCCAAACTATCCCAGGTTGATTTCTGGGATATTTAGAATGATTTGATAGATATCTATTTGTGTTTGTAGTAGCAGGTGAACCTAAAATCCTCTAATTCCTCTGTGATCTTCTCTCTTTCTTATCCATTATTTTATTAATGTAATGTGTCACATTGATTGATTTGCAAACATCAAAACATACTTATATCCCTGTAATACATTCCAGTCAATAGTGATGAATGATCATTTTAACATATTGTTGAATGGGGTTGGCTAATATTTTATTGACACTTTTTCATATATGCTCATCAGAGATGTTGGCCTATAATTTTCATTTTTTTTTGTAGTGTCATTCTGGTTTTGGTATTCGGGTATAGGTGGCCTTGTAGAATATATTTTAAATTTTTTCCTTCCTTCCTATTTTTTGTAACAGTTTGCAGGGAATTGGTATTAAGTCTTTTTTATATTTTTGGTTAAATTCACCTGTGAAGCCATCTGGTCTTGGACTTCAGTTTGTTGTGAGGTTTTTTTTTTTTTTAATTACCAATTCAATTTTGTTACTAGTTGATAGTATTTTGATATTTTCTATTTTTTCCTGAGTTAGTTTTGGAGGATATATACTTTTAGTAACTTTTATATATATTTTCAGGTAATCCACTTTGTTTGGATATAATTTTCTTACTCTCTCACAATCTTTGGTATTTTTGTGCTTGTTGTTACTTTTACTCTTTAATTTCTAATTTTATTTGTTTTATTTCTCTCTCTTTTTTCTTAATTAATCTCCTTAGAGGTTTACTAATTTTATCTTTTCAAAGAACAAGCACTTGGTTTCATTGATTTTTCTAAGGTTTTAGTCTTTATTTTATTTATTTCTACACTTTTTTAGCATTTATTTTCTTTTCTAACTTTTGGCTCTGTTTGTTCTTCTTTTGCTAGGTCCTTTAGGTGAAAGGTTTACACAGAGTTGTTTGTTTTTAATATTTTCTTGTTTCTTGAGATAGGCCTATATTGCTCTAAACTTCCCTTTTAGAACTTTTGCTTCTACCTCCAAAGTTTAAACCATTGAGTTCACATTTTTATCTGTCTTCCTTTATTTTTAAATTTCTTTGATTTCTTCTTTGACCCATTGCTTAGTAGCATGACCTTTAGCCTCCAAATGTTTGTGTTTGTTAATTTTATTTATTTATTTTTGTAATTGATTTTTACTTCCATACTGTTATGGTAAAAAGAATGGTATATAAATTAAATTTATAAAAATTTATTGAGACTTGTTTTTTATATAATAAGTGTTTTATCTTGGAGATTGTTCCATGTGTGCTTGAAAAGAATGTATATTCTTCTGGTTTTGGAATGTTCTGTATGTACCTAAGAGTACATCTGGTCAACTGTGTCATTCAAAACCACTATTTTTTAAAATTTATTTAATTTATTTAAAGTTTTTAATGTTTATTTATTTTTGAGATAGACAGAGCACGAGTGGTGGAGGCGCAGAGAGGTAGACACACATAGATTCCAAAGCAGACTGCAGACTCTGAGCTGTCAGCATGGAGCCTGATGTAGGATTTGAATTCACAGCTGTGAGATCATGACCTGAGCCAAAGTCAGACACTTAACTGACTAAGCCACCCAGGCATCTCTACTGGTTTTTATTGATTTTCTGACTGGATTATCTATTAAGTTACTTTCTTGTCCTTCATTTCTGTCTTAATATCTGATTTATTTATTTAGATGCCCTTATGTTGGGTTTCTAGATATTTACAATTGTTATACCATCTTGTTGGGTTGATCCTTTGATCACTATTAATACCCTTCCTTTTTTTTAATGGTTTATTGTCAAGTTGGTTTTCATATAACACCCTTCTTGATCTCTGACAACAGTCTTTGTTTAAAGTCTATTTTGTTTGATGCAAGTCTTGCTACACCACCTTATTTTCTGCCTCATTTATCATGGTATATCTTTTCCATCCCTTCACTTTCAGGTTGTATGTGTCTTTAGGTCAAAAGTGTCTTGATGGCAGCATTATTATTACGTTTTATCTATTCAGTCATATTATTTCTTTTTATTGGAGCATGTATGCCATTCATATTTGAGGTAATTAATGGAGCACCTGGGTGGCACAGTCAGTTAAGCATCTGACACTTGATCTTGGCTTGGGTCATTATCTCACACTTCATGCATTTGAGCCCCACATTGGGCTCTGCACTGATGGCACGGAGCCTGCTTGGGGCTTGAGATTCTGTCTCTTTCTTCCTACCACTCCGCAGCTTGTTCTCTCTCTCTCTCAAAATAAATGAACTTAAAAAATTTTTAAAGTAATTATTGAAAAATGTGTACTTATTCTCAGTTTTAATTTTCTTGTTATCTTCTGTAGTTCTCTGTTAATATTGTTCTTGTGATTGATGGTTTTCTTTATTGTTGTGCTTGGATTTCATTTTCTTTTTGTTGTGTGTTTGTATTATAGTGTTTGGATTATGGTTACCATGAGGTTCATGTATAACATCTTAAGTGTGTAGGCTGGAATGTGTGTTTCATGCTGTTGATGCCCTGGTGAATTGTCTAGAATAGAAGCGAGAGCAGGCTTGGAGTCTCTAGTGGTGCTTTGCATTTGTGTCATCTGGACAAAATGGCCATAGCAGTAGTAGGTGTAGTCTGAGGAGGATGTGGTGTTTCCCATGTTTGGGCCACTTTAGTGGATGGCTGGAGTTCAAGTGGGCATGGGTGGTATGCATATCTTGTGGGATGACTGGAGTTGGTTTAGACTACAGACCAGGGGTTTGGTAAGGTAGAAAACTGCATAAGTTGCCCAGACTTTGCTTCTATCTGTGCTACCAAGATGATAGAGGAATGTAAACAACAGTGTTTACCATCATCTCTAACCCAAGAAAGCATTCCAGCAGTTCAATTACTATTTGGTGGGTGCTCTAGAATTAGTTGCTTTATATCCTTGTTGCCATTTTTAAGTATTTTTTTTCTGTGTCCCAAAAAGCTGTATCTGGTGTGGCCTAGGGAGGGGTCCAGGGATTGCTGAAGGAGCATTCCAGCTACAGCTCCTGGACTCTGCCTCTTTCTTCATATTAAGGTAGAAAGAAAATGTAGACAGTGATGTTATTTAACATCTATGGCCCCAAAGTACATTCTGGCAGTTTCCCCACCATTTAGAAGATGTTTGTGTATTTTTCATTTATTTCCTACTTGCCCTTTTAAACTGTGATTTTTCTGTTCCCAGGTCAGCTTGGGCTGGTGTAGTCTGGAGACCCAGGGCTTGCTGAAGAAACAGGCTAGTAGGGTGCCGGTACCCTGTTTTCATCTGCACTATCAAAGTGGAGGGATAATATAATCTACGGTACTCACCAACACTTCGGACCCTGGAGAATATATAACAGATTCCACAGTTTGGTGGATGTTGGGGAGTTAGTTCCTTTATATTCTAGTTGTCCTTTGAAAACCCAGATTTTTTTCCTGTGTATCAGAGTGTTAGTGTCTGGTGTGGGCTAAGGGCCTGGGACTCATGAAGGCAACAGGCTGGTTATGATGTTCAGCTCCTGCTTCCATCTACACTATCAAGGTAGAGGGAGGAAATAAACAATGGTGCTTTCCAGCACCTCCAGTCCTGAAGAACATTCCAGCAGTTCTCTTACCATATGGCAGATGCTATAAATTAGTATTATACTGTAGATTCTCTTTTAAACTGTACCTTTTTTTTTTTTTCTTTCTGTGCCCAAGGTGGACACATCTGCTCCTGGGTCTCTCAGTTCTATCAAGATACACTACAGTTTTCAGCAATGGGGCTGGATTTCAGTCATTACAAGGTCACATCTCTCTTGCCATTTTCTATGTGGTCCCTAGGTCCTTTGTTATGCAAAAGCTGTTAAATCAACCCTCAGTTATCTTTCAGGAGAATTTACTCTATATGTAGATGTAGATTTGATGTGTTTGTAGAGGAGATGAGTTCAGCATCTTCCTATTCCATCATCTTGGATTCTTCAAGACTTATTTCTATCTTTGGAATTTGCAGGTTTCATTAAAACATGTCTTGGTGTCAGTGTCCAAATTTTTCTTACTTGTAAATCATTAAGTTATTGGAATTTGTAAGCCTATGTCTTTACTCACATTTTTAATATTATAGTCACTGCACTCAGCCAAGTAATTTCTCTCCATTTCCCTGTCTTCTACTTTTGGGAGTCCCATAATGCACATATTTTCTATTTGATGGTGTCTTCACCTTATCATTATTATTTTTTGGAATTTGTGGTCTTCAGATTAATAATTTCAAAAAATACTTGTATTGATTTTTCCTCTAGGGTGTTGATAGTTTCCTGTCTCACATTCAAATCCTTTATCCATTTTGAGTTTATTGTTGTGCATGGTGTGAGAAAATGATCTAGTTTCATTCTTCTGCATGTTGCTATCCAGTTCTCCCAACACAGTCTGTTAAAGAGGCTGTCTGTTTTCCATTGGATATTCTTTCCTGCTTTGTCAAACATTAGTTGGCTGTATACCTTTGGGTCCAGCTCGGAGTTCTCGATTCTGTTCCATTGGTCTATGTGTCTGTTTTCTGTGCCAATAACATACTGTCTTGATAATGACAGCTTTCTAGTAGAGGCTAATGTCTGGGATGGTGATACCTCTCGTTTTGATTTTATTTTTCAGTATTACATTGGCTATTTGGGGTATTTTGTGGTTCCATACAAATTTGAGGATAGTTTCTTCTATTTTTGAGAAGTATACTGGTGCAATTTTGATTGGAATTGCATTGAATGTATAGATTGCTTTGAGTAGTAATGACATTTTAAATATATTTATTCTTCCAATCCATGAGCATGGAATGGTTTTCCATTTCTTTGTGTCTTATTCAATTTCCTTCATAAGTTTTCTAGAATTTTCATCATATAGATCTCTTGTATCCTTGGTTAGGTTTATTCCTAGGTATTTTATGGTTTTTTGTGCAATTGTGAATGGGATCAGTTTCTTGATTTCGCTTACTGTTGCTTCATTGTTGGTGTATAAAAATGCAACCAATTTCTGTACGTTGATTTTGTACCCTGCAACTTGCCTGAATTCTTGGATCAGTTCGAGAAAGCTTCTGGTGGAGTCTGTCGGGTTTTCTATGTAGAGTATCATGTCATCTGCGAAGAGTGACAGTTTGACTTCCTCTTTGCCAATTCTGATGCCTTTGATTTCCTTTTGTTGTCTGATGGCTGATGCTAGGACTTCCAACACTATGTTAAACAACAGTGGTGAGAGTGGACATCCCTGCCATGTCCCTGATCTCAGGGAGAAAGCTCTCAGTTTTTCCCTGTTGAGGATGATGTTAGCTGAAGGTCTCTCATAGATGGCTGTTATGATGTTTAAGTAGGTTTTTTCAATCCCAACTTTCTCTAGAGTCTTTATTAAGAAGAGATGCTGTATTTTGTCAAATGCTTTTTCTGCATCTATTGACAGGATCATATGGTTTTTATCTATTCTTTTGTGGATGTGATGTATCACATTGATTGATTTGCGAATGTTGAACCAGCCCTATAACCCAGGAATGAATCCAACTTGATCTTGGTGGATGATTCTGTTTATGTGCTGCTGGATTCGATTTGCAAGGATCTTGTTGTGGATTTTTGCATCTGTATTCGTCAAGGATATTGGCCTGTAGTTCTCCTTTTTTGCTGGATCTCTGTCCGGCTTGGAAATCAGAGTGATGCTGGCTTCATAAAATGAATTCGGGAGTTTTCCTTCGATTTCTATTTTTTGGAATAGCTTTAGAGGAATTGGGATTAATTCTGTTTTAAATATCTGGTAGAATTCACAGGGAAGCTATCAGGTCCAGGGCTCTTATTTGTTGGGAGATTTTTGATAACCGATTCTATTTCTTCACTCATCATGGGTCTGTTCATATTTTCTATTTCTTTCCGTGTGAATTTTGGTACTAGTGTGTGTTTAGGAATTTGTCCATTTCTTCTAAGTTGTCCAATATGTTGATATATAATTTTTCATAATATTCCCTGATAATTCCTTGTATTTCTGAGGAGTCGGTTGTAATAAGTCCATTTTCATTCATAATTTTGTCTATTTGGGTGCTCTC
This sequence comes from Hyaena hyaena, assembly GCF_003009895.1. Taxonomy (NCBI): domain Eukaryota; kingdom Metazoa; phylum Chordata; class Mammalia; order Carnivora; family Hyaenidae; genus Hyaena; species Hyaena hyaena. The sequence goes on along the minus strand of NW_024081791.1, from coordinate 450,914 downwards.
TCTTTTCTTTTTGAGAAGTCTGGCTAGAGGTTTGTCATTTTATTTATTTTTCCAAAAAACCAACTCTTTGTTTCATTGATCTGTTCAACTGTTTCTTTGGTCTCTATGTTGTTTATTTCTGCTCTAATTTGTATAATTTCTCTTCTTCTACTGGGTTTAGGGCATTCTTGTTGCTCTGCCTCTAGTTTCTTTAGGTGAGCTGTTAGATTTTGGACTTGAGCTTTTTCTAATCTCTTGAAATAAGCCTGGAGAGCAATGTACGTTCCTCTTAGGACTGCTTTAGCCGCATCCCATATATTTTGGATTGTTGTGTTTTCATTTTCATTTGTTTCCATATATTTTTAAATTCCTTCTCTAAATGCCTGATTGGCCCATTCATTGTTTAGTAAGGTGTGCTTTAACCTCCATGTTTTTGGAGGTTTTCCAGACTTCTTCTTGTGATTGATTTCAAGTTTCAAAGCATTATGATCTGACAGAGTGCGTGGTATCATCTCAATTCTTTTATATTTATGGACGGTTGCTTTATGTCCCAGTATGGGATCTATCTTGGAGAATTTTCCATATGCACTAGAGAAGAAAGTAAATTCCCTGGCCTCAGGATGTAAAGTTCTAAATATATCCGTCATATCCATCTGGTCCAATGTGTCTATCAAGTCCATTATTTCTTTAGTGATTTTCTGTCTGGTTGACCTCTCCATTGCTGTAAGCAAAGTATTTAAGTCCCCTGCTATTAGCACATTCTTATCTATAAGCTTGTTTCTCTTTGTGATGAATTGTTTTAGATATGTAGGTGCTCCCACATTCGATGCGTAGACATTTATGATAGTTAGTTCTTCCTGATGGATAGAACCTGTAATTATTATGTAGTGCCCTTCTTCATCTCTTGTGATTGTCTTTAATTTAAAGTCCAGTTTGTCTGATATAAGTATAGCTACTCCAGCTTTATTTTGACTTCCCATAGCATGATATATATTTCTCGATCCCTTACTTTTAATCTGAAAGTATCTTCCTGTCTAAAATGAGTTTCTTGTAGACAGCATATAGATGGATTTTGTTTTTTTATCCATTCCTCTACCCTATGTCTTTTGATTGGAACATTCAGCCCATTTACATTCAGTGTTATTATTGAAATATGTGGGTTAGAGTCTTTGTATCTTTTGTAGGGTTCATGTTTGTGGTGGTGTCTCTGGTATCTTTGTTTCTTGCAACCTTTCCTTCAGAGCGTCCCCCTCAGGATTTCTTGTAGAGCTGGTTTAGTGGTGACAAATTCTTTCATTTTCTGTTTCTTTGGAAAGACTTTTATCTCTCTTTCTATTCTGAATGAAACCCTTGCTGGTTAGAAGATTCTTGGCTGCATATTTTTTCTTTTCATCACTTTGAAGATCTCCTGCCATTCCTTTCTGGCCTGCCACGTTTCAGTAGATAGGTCTGTCACCACTCTGATAGGTTTCCCTTTGTATGTTAGGGCCTCTTTCTCCCCAGCTGCTTTCAAAATTCTCTCTTTGTCCTTGTATTTTGCCAGTTTCACTATGATATGCCATGCAGAAGATCGATTCAAGTTACGTCTGAGGGGAGTCCTCTGAGCCTCTTGTATTTCACCATTTACTTCCTTCCCCAGGTCGGGAAAGTTCTCTGCTATAATCTGTTCCAGGACTCGCTCAGCACCTTTCCCTCTCTCTTCCTCTTCTGGGATTCCTATGATATGGATATTGTTGCGTTTGACTGTATCGCTGAGCTCTTGAACTCCTCTTTCATATTCCTGGATCAGTTTGTCTCTTTTTTTGTCAGCTTCTTGTTTTTGTATAATGGTGTCTGCTAAATCACTTATTCTCCTTTCTGCCTCTTCAATCTGTGCATTGGAGGCCTCTGATTTATTATGTGTCTCCTTTATCGCATTTTTAAATTCATCATAACTATTTTTAAGTTCCATAGTGTTTGTAGCCATAGTTTCTCTGATGTCTCCCATGCTTCTTTCAAGCTCAGCGATTAATTTTATAATTGTTGTTCTAAATTCTTGTTCAGTTATGTTGCTTATATCTGTTTTGAGCAATTCATTAGCTGTAAATTCTTCTTGGAGTTTCTTTGGAGGAGAGGTCTTTCGTTTTGTCATTTTAGTTAGCTTTCTGGCTCTTGTTGGTTTTAAAGACCTGTAATGCTCTCTGTATCTATAAGCGCTGCTATATCCAAGAAGCCTCTTTGACTGTCCAGGGCCTATCCTTTCAGAAAGTGTTTTTTGATCGGTATCTATTGGTCTCTCTTGTTGGGACCTTGGTTATTTTATTTTCCTGCTCGTAGTGATATTTGGGACTCTCCACCTTGTGTACTCTGGCTTGTTTCTTGAGGTAGTCCTGGAAAAGAAAACAGACACACAAACACACAGGTAGCAGGAGCACACAAACGCACAGGCTAATTCAACTAACCTGCAACAGGAGAGGGAAAACAAAAAAGTTAAGAGAAAAGACGGAGGAGGGAGGGCGAATAATAGAGAATATAATATATATATAATAGTGTCAAAAAGAATAAAAGAAAAGGAAAAAAGAAGAAAACCGATGGACAAAGAACAGTTTAAAGCATATAACTGGATTTCCAGCTACAGTGAAATAGCCATGTGTATGCAGTCCTGGTTGAAGAGCATAGAGAAAGAGAGAGAAGACAGGGCGGAGATGAGGCACAATTGGAAATAGAATGAACAGGCAGAAGGGATAAGAAGCTTTTTTCAAAGAGCTAAAGGGTGGAATATGGTTGGAGAGGTGAGAGAAGGACGCTGTTGTTATCCAGAGAAACTGTATAGTTTAATTACTCCCGAGAGAAAGAGATGAAAATGTCGGTAGGTGTAGAATTTACATCTACAGAATGGACTAGTTGTGACTGTTTAATCAAGCTGGTGATGAAAGTTAATCAGGTCAGTGTTCTGGGAAAAAGGGTAAAAAAAAAAAAAAAGAAAAAAAAAAGAAGGAGGAAGAGGAGTGCAGCTCTCTAGCAGAGATGGGCGTGGTGTGATCCAATGCGTCAGGCGGGAGTTCTGCCTTAGTGGTTGTGGTGAGAAGAGTGGCGGTGCACCAGTCCCTTCTTGAACCAAGCGCTGCACCTCGCTTTTTTGGGTGTGTAAACTTCCGGTGCCGGGTGGGTCGCGCTCTTTAACCCAGGCCAGGGTAGTTGCAGCGAGCCCCACTGAAATTACGGTAGACACTACCTCACAATCCCCTCAGGGCAATTCCAAGCCTCCTGACTAGCGCTGGGGATGAGCAAGAAGCCGCTGCTCCGTTCCTCAAGGTTGAGTTGGGGAGCATAGGCGGGGGTTGTCTGCAGGGTGCGTTTGGCCCACTGGAGAGAGGGAAACCAGTTCCCTCTGTGTCACCCGAAACACGAACTCGCAGGCAAATCTCCCAGTTTTAAGCCCTTCACCTTCTCTCTAAAGTTCCAAACAGCTCGGAGTGCAGATGTATGCTCATGGCTCCTCCAGCAATCCACCTGCCCAGGGAGTACAAAGGAACAAGGGAGCAGTGCCTGCGAGCGCGCAGCTGCTTCTGGATGAGATGGTGCACAGGGATTTGGCGCGCAATATCCTTCTGTGCCCTGAGCCAAGGTTTTTCTGTTTCCCAGCGGCAGGGCCCTTATCTTGAGTAGTTTCAGACTGTCTCTTTTTCCCCTCTCACTCCCCGCTGAGGGGGATCGCCCAGTCCCTCCAGTCTCCTATCCGGCCCGATTTTACCTTCCCCAGTTCGCACTCACGTTAGAAGGCTTTCTCAGTGCATTCTGCGTCTCTCCCAATCTCTTGGGTTCTGTAAAGTTTCCTATGGCTTCATATCTTTTCCGTGTGACATTTGGGGGCGAGTGCAACGCATGGAGCTCCCTATTTCTCCGCTGTCTTGCCCTCCAAAAAATATCTAGGTGTGAAGGCGGGAGCAAGATGGCGGAGGAGTAAGGAGCTCCGTACATGCACTCGCGCCCATACATCACACAGAAAAGATCTGAAGCCATTGGAAACCTTACAAAACCTGAGAGATTGGGAGAAAAAGGACGCAGAATCCACTGAGAGAGACTTCTAACGTGAGTGCGAACTGGGGAAGATAAAATTGGGCCGGGATCGGAGACTCCAGGGTGGGAGGCGATACCCCTCTACCCTCTACGGGGAGTGAGAGGGGAAAAAGATAGAGTCCGAAACAGAAAAAACATCTGCTCGGGGGGAAAAACCTCCACTCGGGGCATAGAAAGACCGTACTTGCCAAATACCTGCATGCCAGGTCCCCTCGCGCCAACTGGTCCTGGGGGGCTGAGCGCTGACTGCTTCTTTGTGCTGACTCCTGGAGGCTGGACTTCAGAGTAGCGGCGCGCCTACCGCCATTGTAGCTCCCGGGCGGCTGGGGCCCCTGAAAGAGCCGCGCAGACACCGGGCGTCCGGGCTCCTGGCTGGTTGGAACTCCAGAGGGAAGGCAAAGAGCTAAAAATTGGGAAATTTGCCTGTGAGTTCGTGTTTTGGGTAACGAGCCTTAGAGGGACCTGGTTTTCCTCACTCCAGCGGGCTTGGGCTCACAGCACCCGACAGGCAGCCCCCACCCATGCGCACCAGCCTGATCCAGAGAAGGAAGCAGCGATTCTGACTCCAACCCCAGAGCTCAGCAGGGGGCCTGGAATTGTCCCGAGGGGGTTGCCTGGGAAGTTGTGTCTAAGGCAATTTCAGCAGGGCACACGGACTGGATTTTGGAGATTGAGACTGGCCTGAATTGAAGAGTGCAACCAACTTTGGCTGTGCTCCCGGTATGGGGAGTTTTCACGCCCAGAAAAGCGAGGTGCAGCGCTTGGTTCAAGAAGGGCCTGGAGCAATGCCATTCCCCTCCCCACAACGGCCAAGGCAGAACTCCCACCCGAGACAATGGATCACACCACGCCCATCCCTGCTAGAGAGCTGCCCTCCTCCCCTGTATTTTTTTCTCTTCTTTTTTTCATCTTCATTCTCTTTTCTCTCTTTTTTCCACAGAACACTGACCTGATTAACTCTAGTTGCCGGCTTGCTTAAACAATCACGAAGAGTCCATTCTGTAGATGTAAATTCTACACCTACCGACATTTTCATCTCTTTCTCTCAGGAGTAATTAGACTATATACTTTCTCTGGATAATACCAACATCCTTCTCTCACCTATCCAACCATATTCTACCCTTTAGCTCTTTGAAAAAAGCTTCATATCCCTTCTGCATGTTCATTCTATTTCCAATTGTGCCTCATCTCCGCCCTGTCTTCTCTCTCTTTCTCTAAGCTCTTCAACCAGCACTGCATACACACGGCTATTTAACTGTAGCTGGTAAATCCGGTTATATGCTTTAAACAGATCTTTGTCCATCGGTTTACTTCTTTTTTCCTTTTCCTTTTTCCTTTTTCCTTTTTGACCCTTTTATGTATTTTATACTCCCTATTATTTGCCCTCCCTCCTCTGTCTTTTCTCTTAACTTTTTCATTTTCCCACTTGCTTTGCATGTTAGTTGAATTAGCCTGTGCGTTTGTGTGCTCCTGCTCCCTGTGTGTTTGTCTGTCTGTTTTCTTTTCCAGGGCTACCTCAAGGAACAAGCCAGAGTACACAAGGTGGAGAGTCCCAAATATAACTACTAATAGGAATAAAATAACCTAGGTCCAAACAAGAGATACCATTCAAAAAACACTCTCTGAAAGGATAGGCCCTGGACAGTCAAAGAGGCTTCTTGGATATAGCAGTGCTCATAGATACAGAGAGCATTACAGGTCTTTAAAACCAATAGGAGCCAGAAAGCTAACTAAAATGACGAAACGAAAGACCTCTCCTCCAAAGAAACTCCAAGAAGAATTGACAGCTAATGAACTGCTCAAAACAGATATCAGCAGCATCACTGAACAAGATTTTTGAATAATAATGGTAAAATTAATAGCTGGGCTTGAAAAAAACATAGGGGACATTAAAGAAACTATGGCTACAGACAGAATGGAAAATGAAAATAGGCATGAAGAATTTAAAAATGTGTTAAATGAGATACATAATAAATTAGAGGCCTCCAATGGACGGATTGAAGAGGCAGAAAGGAGAATAAGTGATTTAGAAGACACGATTATAGAAAAACAAGAAGGTGACAAAAAAAGAGACAAACTGATCCAGGAACAGGAAAGAAGACTTCAAAAGCTCAGCGATACGGTCAAACGCACAAATATCCGTATCATAAGAATCCCAAAAGAGGAAGAGAGAGGGAAACGTCCTGAAGGAGTCCTGGAACGAATTATAGCAGTGAACTTCCCCGACCTGGAAAAGGAAGTATATCTTAAAAAAAAAGAAAAAAGAGGCTCAGAGGACTCCCCTCAGACGTAACTTGAATCGATCTTCTGCATGGCATATCATAGTAAAAATGGCAAAATACAAGGACAAAGAGAGAATTTTGAAAGCAGCTAGGGAGAAAAGGGCCCTAACATACAAAGGGAAACCTATCAGAGTGGTGACAGACCTATCTACTGAAACTTGGCAGGCTAGAAAGGAATGGCAGGAAATCTTCAATGTGATGAACAGTAAAAATATGCAGCCAAGAATCCTCTATCCAGCAAGCCTGTCATTCAAAATAGAAGGAGAGATAAAAACCTTTCCAAATAAACAGAAATTGAAAGAATTTGTCACCACGAAGCCAGCCCTACAAGAAATCCTGAGGGGGATGCTCTGAAGGAAAGGTTGCAAGGAACAAAGATACCAGAGACACCACCACAAACATGAACCCTACAAAAGATACAAAGACTCTAAACCCACATATTTCAATAATAACACTGAATGTAAATGGGCTGAATGCTCCAATCAAAAGACATAGGGTAGCAGAATGGATTAAAAAACAAAATCCATCAATATGCTGTCTACAAGAAACTCATTTTAGACGGGAAGATACCTTCAGATTAAAAGTAAGGGGATGGAGAAATATATATCATGCTACAGGAAATCAAAAGAAAGCCGGAGTAGCGATACTTATATCAGACAAACTGGACTTTAAATTAAAGACAATCACAAGAGATGAAGAAGGGCACTACATAATAATTACAGGGTCCATCCATCAGGAAGAACTAACAATCATAAATGTCTACGCACCGAATATGGGAGCACCTAAATATCTAAAACAATTAATCACAAACAGAAACAAGCTTATAGATAAGAATGTGCTAATAGCAGGGGACTTTAATACTCCGCTTACAGCAATGGATAGGTCAACCAGACAGAAAATCACTAAAGAAATAATGGACTTGAAAGACACATTGGACCAGATGGATCTGACGGATATATTTAGAACTTTACATCCTGAGGCCAGGGAATTTACTTTCTTCTCAAGTGCGCATGGCACATTCTCCAAGATAGATCACATACTGGGACATAAAGCAGCCCTCAATAAATATAAAAGAATAGAGATCATACCATGCACACTGTCAGATCACAATGCTTTGAAACTTGAAATCAATTACAGGAAGAAGTCTGGAAAACCGCCAAAAACATGGAGGTTAAAGAACACCCTTCTAAAGAATGAATGGGCCAATCAGGCAATTAGAGAGAAAATTAAAAAATATATGGAAGCAAATGAAAATGAAAACACAACAATTCAAAATCTATGGGATGCGGCCAAGGCAGTCCTAAGAGGAAAGTACATTGCTCTCCAGGCCTATGTCAAGAGATTAGAAAAATCGCAAGTCCAAAATCTATCAGCTCACATAACGGTACTAGAGGCAGAGCAACAAGAACACGATAAACCCAGTAGAAGAAGAGAAATAGTAAAAATGAGAGCAGAAATAAACATAGAGACCAAAGAAACAATTGAACAGATCAATGAAACCAAGAGTTCGTTTTTGAAAAAATAAACAAAATTGACAAACCTCTAGCCAGGCTTATCAAAAAGAAAAGAGAGAGCACCCAAATCGACAAAATTATGAATGAAAATGGACTTATTACAACCAACCCCTCAGAAATACAAGCCATTTTCAGGGAACACTATGAAAAATTATATACCAACAAATTGGGCAACTTAGAAGAAATGGACAAATTCCTAAACACACACTCACTATCAAAACTCACACGGGAAGAAATAGAAAACCTGAACAGACCCATAACGAGTGAAGAAATCGAATCAGTTATCAAAAATTTCCCAGCAAATAAGAGCCCTCGACCTGATGGCTTCCCTGGGGAATTCTACCAGACATTTAAAACAGAATTAATCCCAATTCTTCTCAAGCTATTCCAAAAAATAGAAATCGAAGGAAAAATCCCGGATTCCTTTTATGAACCCAGCATCACTCTGATTCCCAAGCCGGACAGAGATCCAGCGAAAAAAGAGAACTATAGGCCAATATCCTTGATGAATAGAGATGCAAAAATACTCAACAAGATCCTTGCAAATCGAATCCAGCAGCACATAAAAAGAATCATCCACCAAGATCAAGTGGGATTCATTCCTGGGTTACAGCGCTGGTTCAACATTCGGAAATCAAACATTGTGATCCATCACATCAATAAAAGAAAAGATAAAAACCATATGATCCTGTCAATAGATGCAGAAAAAGCATATGACAAAATACAGCATTGCTTCTTAATAAAGACTCTAGAGAAATTCGGGATAGAAGGAACCTAGTTAAACATCATAAAAGCCATCTATGAGAAGCCTTCAGCTAACATCATCCTCAACAGGGAAAAACTGAGAGCTTTCCCCCAGAGATCAGGAACACGACAGGGATGTCCACTCTCACCACTGTTGCTTAACATAGTGCTGGAAATCCTAGCATCAGTCATCAGACAACAAAAGGATATCAAAGGCATCAGAATTGGCAAAGAGGAAGTCAAACTTTCACTCTTCGCAGATGACATGATACTCTACATCGAAAACCCGACAGACTCCACCAGAAGCCTACTAGAACTGATCCAAGAATTCAGCCAAGTGGCAGGGTACAAAATCAACGTACAGAAATCGGTTGCATTTTTATACACCAATGATGAAGCAACAGAAAGAGAAATCAAGAAACTGATCCCATTCACAATTGCACAAAAAAAACATAAAATTCCTCGGAATAAACCTAACCAAGGATACAAGAGATCTGTATGAAGAAAACTATAGAAAACTTATGAAGGAAATTGAAGAAGACACAAAGAAATGGAAAAACGTTCCTTGATCATGGATAGGAAGAATAAATATAGTTAAGATGTCATTACTACCCAAAGCTATCTACACATTCAATGCAATTCTAATCAAAATTGCACCAGCATACTTCTCAAAACTAGAACAAACTATCCTAAAATTTGTATGGAACCACAAAAGACCCCGAATAGCCAAAGTAATACTGAAAAATAAAACCAAAATGGGAGGTATCACCATCCCAGACTTTAGCCTCTACCACAAAGCTGTCATCATCAAGACACTATGGTATTGGCACAAAAACAGACGCATAGACCAATGGAACAGAATTGAGAACTCAGAAGTGGACCCAAAAGTATACAGCCAACTAAAATTTGACAAAGCAGGAAAGAATATCCAATGGAGAAAAGACAGCCTGTTTAACAGATGGTGGTGGGAGAACTGGACAGCATCATGCAGAAGAATGAAACTAGATCATTTTCTCACACCATGCACAAAAATCAACTCAAAATGGATAAAGCACCTGAACGTGAGACAGGAAACTATCAACACCCTAGAGGAGAAAGCAGGAAACAACCTCCTTGACCTCCACCGCAACAACTTCTTGCTTGACATATCCCGAAAAGCAAGGGAATCAAGGGCAAAACTAAACGATTGGAGCCTCATCAAGATTAAAAGCTTCTGCACAGAAAAGGAAACAACCCACAAAACTAATAGGCAACCAACAGAATGGGAAAAGATATTTGCAAATGACATATCAGATAAAGGGTTAATATCCAGAATCCATAAGGAACTCACCAAACTCCACACCCGAAAAACAAACAATCCAGTGAAGAAATAGGCAGAAGACATGAACAGACACTTCTCCAAAGAGGACATCCAGATGGCCAACAGACACATGAAACGATGCTCAGCATCCCTACTCATCAGGGAAATACAAATCAAAACCACACTGAGATACCACCTCACACCGGTCAGAGTGGCAAAAATGAGCAAATCAGAGACCTCTAGATGCTGGCGAGGATGTGGAGAAACGGGCACCCTCCTACACTGTTGGTGGGAATGGAAACTGGTACAGCCCCTGTGGAAAACAGTGTGGACGTTCCTCAGGAAACTAACAATAGAACTCCCCTATGACCCAGCAATAGCACTGCTAGGAATTTACCCAAGAGATACAGAAATGCTGATGCATAGGAGCACATGGACCCCAATCTTCATAGCAGCACTCTCCACAATAGCTAAAAACTGGAAAGAGACTAAGTGTCCATCATCGGACGAATGGATCAAGAAGATGTGGTTTATCTATACCATGGAATACTAAATGGCAATGAGAAAGAATGAAATCTGGCCATGTGTAGCAACATGGATGGACCTTGAGGGTGTTATGCTGAGTGAAATAAGTCAGGTAGAGAAGGACAAATACCATATGTTTGCAAGTATAGGAGGATTAGGAGGAACTTAACTGAGGAACAAGGGGGAGTAGAAGGGGGGAAATGATGGGGGAAGGGAGAGAGGCAAACCATGAGAGACTCTTGAATGCTGACAAAAACTGACGACTGATGGATGTGGGGGGGAAGGGGGATGGGCATGGAGGAGGGCACTTGTGGGGAAGAGCACTGGGTGTTATGTGGAAACTAATTTGACAATAAACTATTTGTAGAAAAAAAATATCTAGGTGTGCTTTGAATTGTTTTTTAGAATTAGCCCGGAATAAAAGGGGGGGGAGTTTCATCTCCCCCAAAAAAGAGAAAAGGAAAGAGAATGAAAAAAATAAAATAAATAAACAGAATCAAAGAACTATAAGACTAATTTCAAAGAAAAAGAAAAAATAAAATGAAAAAATTTGAAGTCTGATTTAAAAAGAAGAGAAAAGTGATGAAACATTCAAACAAGAATTTATTAGCCTAATTCTGAAATCAACAAAGAATAAGAAAACAATAGAAACAAAAAAAAAAGTAAGCCTGGTCCTATTTCCACCAGAGCTGCAGGTGGTGCATTTGAAGCACTTAATTTTCAGTACACTTGGTACACTTCAGTACAGCATGGAAGGGGGGGTGTTGCTGCCTGTGCTGGTTTTCTTGAGGAGAGCCCTGTTGCATTGTTTCAGAGTCAGTCTTACTCCAGCAAACTTGCATTGCCAGGCACAAGGGGGAGAGGTTTTGTGTGATCTGGTCCTGCCTCCACTGGGGGTCACTGTGGTGCCCTCTGAAGTCTTACTGTTTTGGTGTTTGGAGATAAATGGCGTCAAACCAATCTCTCAACACTGGACAGGATATCTCACACCTCACACTCTTCAGGAAGCTGTGACAGAATAGCAAGTGTAGTCACCTCACTCTACATCATAGCTCTCCTAAGTTTTTTCTTTGGTGTGCACCTTGGATTCAATAATCAAAGGCTTAAAGGAATCATCACCTCAAGGACCCACCCGCTTCCTCCAGAGTCGAGCCTGTCCAGGTTATATCTGAAGTCCTTCCTCCCAGGAAAATAGTCCCACACCTATACACTGTGTGGAATCTATGGTGTGGCACCGCTAAAAGCAGTAGCAAGGTTATATTCCCTCTCGGCGTGCCTCTGTCCTCTGCCAATGAAAGGCCTTTTGCTGGTGCCCACAGGGTCTTTCAACCTTTGAAAGACATTAAACCCTCTTCCAAAAGTATTCCTGGTAGAACAACATTTTCTATCAGTGTACTCTGGAGGTACCTACACCACACTATGTACTCCATGGCTGGCTCCCTCCTTCTCCCCAGGAGTTCCCTACACAGAATTGCTCTGTAGAAATTGGTGCACTTTCAAAACTTCTGAGTTTGAGCTCCACATACTGTTTGCAAAAACAATAAATAAATAAAATTTAAATTTTTTTTTAAAAATTAAAAACCTATGACCCTCAGTACTTCTACTTCTCCAGATGTGGTTCCGAGAGCTTTACTTGATTAGTTAGTTAGTGAGTTAGTTGTTAAATTAAATTCAAGTTACTTAATATAAAGTGTGATCTTGGCTTCAGGAGTAGAACCCAGTGATTCATCCCTTACATATGATACCCAGTGCTCATCCGAAAAACTGCTCTCCTTAATGCCCATAACTTATTTAACCCATCCCCCCACCACCTCCCTTCCAACAACCCTCAGTTTGTTCTCTGTATTTAAGAGTGTCTTATGGTTTGCCTCCCACTGTGTTTCTATCATTTTTTCCCTTCCTTTCCCCTATGTTCATCTGTTGAGTTTCTCAAATTCCACATATGAGTGAAATCGTATACTTGTCTTTCTCTGACTGACTTATTTTGCTTAGCATAATACCCTCTAGTTCCATCCATGTTGCTGCAAAAGGCAAGATTTCATTCCTTTCATTGCCGATTAGTATTCCATTGTGTATGTAAACCACATCTTCTTTATCCATTCATTAGTTTAAGGACATTTGGGCTCTCCCCCTAATTTGGCTATTGTTAAAGTGCTGCTATAAACATTAGGGTGTATATGCCCCTTTGAATCAGGATTTTTTAATCATTCTGATAAATTCCTAGTAGTGCAATTCCTGTGTCATAGGGTAGTTCTGTTTTCAACTTTTTGAGGAGCTACCATACTGTTTCTCACCAGTGGCTACACCAGTTTGCATTCACACCAACAGTGCAAAAGTGTTCCTCTTTCTCCACATCCTCACCAACATCTGTTGTTTCATGAGTTGTTCATTATAGCCATTCTGACAGATGTGAGGTGATGTATCAATGTGGTTTTGATTTATATTTCCCTGATGAGTGACATTGAGTATCTTTTCATGTTCTGTTAGCCACCTAAATATCTTCTTTGGAAAAGTATCTATTCATGCCTTCTGCCCGTTCACTAGATTATTTGTGTTTTTTTTGTGTGTGTGTGTGTGTATGTGTGGATGTTGGATTTCATAAGTTTTTATACATTTTTTTCTTCTGGTTGATTTCAAATTTCACAACATTGTGATATGAAAATATGCATGGCATAATCTCGAACACTTTTTATCTATTGAGGACTGTTTTGTGACCCTTATCTGGTCTATTCTAGAGTGTTACATGTGCACTTGAAAGGAATGTGTATTCTGCTTTAGGATAAAATGTTCTGAATATATCTCTTGAATCCATCTGCTCCAATGTGTCATTCAAAGTTATTGTTTCCTTGTTGATTTCCTGCTTAGATGATCTTCCCATTGTTGTAAGTGGAGTATTAAAGTCCCTTACAATGATAGTATTATCAATAAATTTGCTTATGCGTGTGATTAATTGGTGTTTATATATTTGGGTTTTCCTAAGGTAGTAGCATATAACCTTATAATTTTTAAACACTTCTTTATGGATAGACCCCTTAATTATGATATAATGTCTTTTTCATGTCTTCCTAAAGTCTTTTCGTCAAATCTACTTTGTCTGATATAAGTATGGCTACTTCCAGTTTCTATTGACATTCATTAGCATGATAGATGGTTATACATTCTCTTACTTTCAATCTACAAGTGTCTTTAGTTCTAAAATGAGTCTCTTGTAGGCAGCATACAGATGGATCTTGTTTTATTTTTTATTTATTTATTTTTCTATTTTTGAGAGTCAGAGAGAGACAGCACGAGCAGGGGAGAGTCAGAGAGAGAGAGAGGGAGATACAGAATCTGAAGACAGGCTCCAGGCTCTGAGCTAGCTGTCAGCACAGAGCCTGACACGGGGCTCGAACCCACAAACCATAAGATCATGACCTGAGCTGAAGTCGGATGCTTAACCGACTGAGCCACCCAGGTACCCCTGAATCTTGTTTTATTATCCATTCTAATACCTTATGTCTTTTTAAAAAATTTTAGTGTTTATTTTTGAAAGAAAGATAGCAAGCAATCAAGGGAGGAGCTGAGAGAGAGATAGAGGGAGACACAGAATCCAAAGCAGGTTCCAGGGTCTAAGCTGTCAACACAGAGCCCAATATTGCTGGAACCCATAAACTGTGAGATCATGAGCTGAGCCAAAGTCAGATGCTCCACTGACTGAGCCACGCAGGTGCCCCTCTAATGTCTTATTGGAGCATTTAGTCCATTTACATTTAAAGTTATTATTGAAAGATATGAATTTAGTTCTGTTGTGTTATCTGAAGTTTTCATGTATGGGGTGATATTTTCTGGTACTTTGTAATCTTTGCTGCTTTCCACTCACAGCATACCCCTTAGGATCTCTTGCAGAGCTGGTTTAGTGTCATGAAATCCTTTAGTTTATCTCTGGGAAAGTCTTTATTTCTCATTCTATTCTGAGTGACAGGCTTGCTGGATAAAGGATTCTTGGCTGCATATTTTTTCTATTCAACATATTGAATAGTTCCTGCCGCTCCCCTCTGGCCTGCCAAGTTTCAGTGGATAAGTTAGCTACAAACCCTATGTGTCTGCCCTTTTATATTAAGGGCATTTTGTCCCTAACTACTTTCAGAATTCTCTCTTTATCCTTGTATTTTTCTAGGTTCATACTGATATATCATGGTGTTGACCTGTTTATGTTGATTTTCAAGGGACTTCTCTGTGCCTCTTGGACTTGGATACTTGTATCCTTCCTCAGATTAGGAAAGTTCTCACATATAAATTTGTTCAAATAAACCTTCTGCACTTTTATCATTCTTCTTCTTCTGGGATTCATATGATATGGATATTGTTCTGTTTCATGGAATCACTTAGTATTCAAATACTCCCCTTCTGGTTTAGTAATTTCCTTTTCCTCTTTTTTAACTTCATTTTTTCCCATAATTTTATGTTCCATTTCTATATTCTCCCCTCTGCTTCTTCAATTTTTCCTCTCTCTTAATCTAGTGTATTTTGCATCTCAGTTATTACATTTATATTAATTTTTTCTTGTATAGTTTATTGTCATGTTAGTTTCCATATGACACCCAGTGCTCATCCCAACAAGTGCCCTCCTCCAAGTCTTTCACCCTCTTCCTCTCTCACCCACCCACATCAGCCCTAAGTTTGTTCTCAGTATTGAAGAGTCTCTCATAGCTTGCCTCCCTCCCTCTCGCCAACTACTTTTCCCCTGCCCTCCCCCATAGTCTTCTGTTAAGTTACTCATTTTCCACTTATAAGTGAAAACATATGGTATCTGTCCTTCTCTACCTGATTATTTCACTTAGCATAACACCTTCCAGTTCCATCCATGTTGCTACAAGTGCATTCTTGATTCCATTTTTTCTCACTGCCATGTAGTATTCCAATGTATATATAAATCACATCTTCTTGATCCATTCATCAGGTGATGGATATTTAGGTTATTTCCATGTTTTGGCTATTGTTGAAAGTACTACTATGAACATTGGGGTACATGTGCCCCTATTCATCAGCACTCCTGTATCCCTTGGGTAAATTCCTAGCAGTGCTATTGCTGGGTCATAGGGGAGTTCTATTGTTATTTTTTTGAGGAACCTCCACACTGTTTTCCAGAGGGGTTGTACTAGTTTACATTCCCACCAACAGTGCAGGAGGGTGCCCGTTTCTCCACATCTTCGCCAGAATCTATAGTCTCCTGATTTGTTCATTTGAGCCACTCTGACCAGCGTGAGGTGGTATCTCAGTGTGGTTTTGATTTGTATTTCCCAGATGATGAGTGAATCTGAGCATCTTTTTATGTGTCTGTTGGCTATCTGTATGTCCGCTTTGGAGAAATGTCTGTTCATGTCTTCTGCCCATTTCTTCACTGAATTATTTGTTTTTCGGGTGTGGAGTTTGATGAGTTCCTTATAGATTTGGATACTAGCCCTTTAGTGGATATGTCTTTTGCAACTATCTTTTCCCATTTCATCCATTGCCTATTAGTTTTATGGTTTGTTTCCTTTTCCGTGCTTCTTCGTGCTTTTTATCTTGATGAGGTCCCAATAGTTTATTTTTGCTCTTGATTCCCTTGCAGTTGGGGATGTGTCAAGTAAGAAAATGCTACGGTTGAGGTCAAGGAGGTTGTTTCCTGCTTTCTCCTCAAGGATTTTGATGGTTCCCTGTCTCATATTCAGGTCCTTCATCCATTATCAGCTTATTTTTCGGTACGATGTAAGAAAGTGGTCTAGTTTCATTCTTCTACATATTGCTGTACAGTTTCCCCAGCAACGTCTGTTAAAGAGGCTGTCTTTTTTTTCCATTGGATATTCTTTCCCACTTTGTCAAAGATTAATGGACCATATATTTGTGGGTCAAATTCTGGGTCCTCTATTCTATTCCATCGGTCTATGTGTCTGTTTTTGTGCCAATACCATACTGTCTTAATGATTACAGTTTTGTAGTAGAGGCTTAAGGTTGGGATTGTGATGCTTCCCGTTTTGGTTTTCTTCTTCAGTATTACTTTGGCTATTCAAGGTCTACTGTGGTTCCATACACATTTTAGGATTGTTTCTTCTAGCTATGAGAAGAATGCTGGTGCAGTTTTGATTGGGATTGCATTGAATGTGTAGATTGCTTTGGGTAGTAACGACATATTAACAATATTTATTTTTCTGACCCATAAGCATGGAATGTTTTTCCATTTCTTTGTGTCTTCTTCAATTTCCTTCATAAGTTTTCTATAGTTTTCATCATACAGATAGTTTACATCTTTGGTTAGATTTATTCGTAGGTATTTTATGGTTTTTGGTTCGATTGGTAATTGGATCAATTTCTTAATTTCTCTTTCTGTTGCTTCATTATTGATGTATAAGAATGCAACCAATTTCTGTACACTGATTTTGCACCCCGGTACTCTGATGAATTCATGGATCAGTGCTAGTAGGCTTCTCGTGGAATCTGTCCGGTGTTCCATGTAGAGTATCATGTCATCTGTAAAAAGTGAAAGTTTGACTTCTTCTTTGCCAATTCTGATGCCTTTCATTTCCTTTTGTTGTCTGATGACTGAGGCTAGGACTTCCAGCTCTATGTTACACAATAGTGGTGAGAGTGGACATCCCTGTCATGTTCCTGATCTCAGGGAGAAACTCTCAGTTTTTCCCCATTGAGGATGTTGTTAGCTGAGGAATTCTCATAAATGGCTTTTATAATATTTAAGTTAAGTTCCTTCTATCCTGACTTTCTCGAGAGTCTTTATTAAGAAAGGATAGTGTATGTTGTCAAATGCTTTTTTATGGATCTATCGACAGGATCATATGGTTTTTTATCTTTTCTTTTATTAATGTGATGTATGCTATTGATTAATTTGCGAACGTTGAACTAGCCCTGTAACCCAGGAATAAATCCCACTTGGATGGTGGATAATTTTTTTTATAGGTTGTTGAATTCCATTCGCTAGTATCTTGTTGAGGATTTTTGCATCCCTATTCGTCAAGGATATTGGCCTATAGTTCTCTTTCTTTGCTGGGTCTCTAGTTTGGGAGTCAAAGTGATGTTGGCTTCATAAATGGGTCTCGAAGTTTTCCTTCGATTTCTATTTTTTGGAATAGCTTAAGAAGAATGGGTATTAATTCTGTTTTAAATGTATTGTAGAATTCCCCAGGAAGCCATCTGGCCCAGGGCTCTTATTTGTTGGGAGATTTTTGATAACTGATTCAATTTATTCACTAGTTATGGGTCTGTTTAGATTTTCTATCTCTTCCCATGTGAATTTTGGTAGTGAGTGTGTGTTTAAAAATTTGTCCATTTCTTGTCAGTTATACAGTTTGTTAGCACTCCCTGATAATAGTATTCCCTAATAATTGCTTGTATTTCTGTGGGGTTGGTTGTAAGTAGTCCATTTTCATTCATGATTTTGTCTATTTGAGTGCTCCTCTTTTCTTTTTGAGAAGCCTGGCTAGAGATTTGTCAGTTTTGTTTATTTTTTCAAAAAACCATCAATGATTTCGTTGATCTGTTCAACTGTTTTTTTTGGATTCTATATTGTTTATTTCTGCCCTGATTTTTATTATTTCTCCTCTGCTGGGTTTGTGGTGTTCTTGCTGCTCTGCTTCTAGTTCCTTTACATGTGCTGTTAGATTTTGTATTCGCGCTTTTCCTAAGTTCTTGAAATAGGGCTGGAGTGCAATGTACTTTCCTCTTAGGACTGCCTTTGCCGCATCCCATAGAGTTTGGATTGTAGTATTTTCATTTTCGTTTGTTTCCATATATATTTTTTAAATTTCTTCTCTAATTGCCTGATTGGCCCATTCGTTCTTTAGTATGGTCTTCTTTAACCTCCATGTTTTTGGAAGTTTTCCAGACTTTTTCCAGTGTTTCATTTTAGGTTCATAGCATTGTGATCTGAAATTGTGCATGGTATGATCTCGATTCTTTTGTATTTATTAAGGGCTGCTTTTTGACCCAGTATGTGATCTATCTTGGAGAATGTGCCATGCACACTTGAGATGTAAGTGAATTCCATAGCCTCAGGATGTAGAGTTCTAAATATAACTGTCAAATCCATCTGGTTGGATGTGTTGTTTGCTCCATTGTTTCTTCAGTGATTTTCTGTCTAGTTGATCTATCCATTGCTGTAAGTGGAGTATTAAAGTCCCCTGTAATTAGCCCATTATCAGTGAGATTCTTTATGTTTGTGATTAATTGTATTTTGTATTTGGGTGGTCCTGAATTTGGTGTGTAGACGTTTATAATTGTTAACTCTTCCTGATGGATAGATCCTGTGATTATTACATAATGCCCTTTTTCAAACTTTGTTATTCCCTTAATTTTTAAAGTCCAGTTTGTCTGGTATAAGTATGACAACTCCAGCTTTCTTTTCACTTCCAGTAGCATGATAGATATTTCTCCATCTTCTAACTTTCAATCTGATACCCTATATCTTTTGATTGGAGCATTTAGTCCATTTAAACTCAGTGTTATTATTGAGAAATATGGGTTTAGAGTAATTGTGTTCTCTGTAGGATTCATTTCTGTTGTGGTGTCTCTGATACTTTGATTCCTTGCAACATTTCCTTCATAGACTCCCAGTTAGGATTTCTTGTAGGGCTGGTTCAGTGGTGATGAGTTCCTTCAATTTTTGTTTGTTTGTGAAAAGCTGTATCTCCCCTTCAATTCTGCATGACAGACTTGCTGGATAAAAGATTCTTGACTGCATATTTTTCCTGTTCGTCAAATTGAAAATTTCCTGTCATTCATTTTTACCTGCCAATTTTCATTAGATAGGTCTGCAACCACCTTTATATGTCTGCTTTTGCATGTTAGGACTGGTTACCCATTGCTGCTTTCAGAATTTTCTCTTTATCCTTTTATTTGTCAGTTTCACTATGATATATCATGCAGAAGATGGGTTCAAGTTACATCTCAGGGGTGTTCTTTCTGCCTTTTGGATTTCAATGTCTGTTTCCTTCCCCAGACTGGAGATTTTCTCGGCTATAATTTGTTCAAGTACCCCGTCAGCTCCATTCTCTTTCTTTTCTTCTTATGGGATTCCTATGATATGGACATTGTTCCTTTTGAACTGCATCACTCAGTTTTCAAATTCTCCTTTTGGGCTCCTGGATCAATATCTCTCTTTTTCACAGCTTCCTCTTTTTCTATAACTGTGTCTTCTAATTCACCTATTCTCTGACTCTTCAATCCATGCAGTGGCCACCTCCGATTTATTATGCACCTCATTTATAGCAGCTTTTAAATCATCACAACTATTTTTAAGGTCCATAGCAATAGTGTCTCTGGTGTCTTCCATGCCTTTTTCAAGCCCAGAGATTAATTTTATGACTATTGTTCCAACTCCTTGGTCAGTTATGTTGCTTATATCTGTTTTGACCAATTCTTTAGCTGTCACTTCTTCCTGGAATTTCTTTGGAGGAGAGTTCTGCTGTTTCATCATTTTGGCTAGCTTAGTGTCTCTTTTAAGTTTTAATAGCTTATTATTAGCTCTACACCTTCGAGGTCTGCTATATTAGAGGAGGCTCATTGTCCATGGACCTGTCTGCTCAGGAAGTGCTATTTTAACGGTGTCCCTTGGCCTCTTTTGTTGACACTTTCGTTATTTTCTTTCCCTACTCATAGTGATACTTGGGACTTTCCACCATATGTACTTTGGCTTGTTTCTTGAGGTAGTCCTGGAAAGGAAAACAGACAACTGCACAGGGAACAAAAGCCTGCAAAT
Source organism: Hyaena hyaena (assembly GCF_003009895.1). NCBI lineage: Eukaryota > Metazoa > Chordata > Mammalia > Carnivora > Hyaenidae > Hyaena > Hyaena hyaena. Next base: position 430,784 of record NW_024081791.1, on the reverse strand, counting down.
GCACAGACAAATCAAACAAAAAAGGAAACAGAAGGGGAAAAAAAATCAAAAACATAAATAAAAACAAAAACAACAAAAGACAAAGGGCAGTCTAAAAGCATAAAACCAGACATCTTAGCTACAAACAAAGAGCAGCATGCAGGCAATGCTGATGGAAGAGCATACACAAAGAGAGAAATGACAGAGGTGGGGAGAAGTGAAATTGAACATTGACCAGGCAGAGAGACTAAAAGCCTTAATTCAGAGAGAGAAAAAGGAGAATACAGCCGGAGTGAGGAGAAAAAAAAAAAAAAAAACGAAGGTAATGTTACCCATTGAAACTATATAGCCTGATTATTTCAAAGAGAGAGAAAGGAAGGTAAAGACTGAGGTGTCAAACATGGATCAAGACGATGGATTAAATATGCCTGTTTAAGGAAACCTATAACCAGAATACCCAGCCCAGCTAAGGGGAGAGATAAGAATGAGATAAGGGAGCATATATCAAAATAGCAAGAATTGATCTATAGTTAATTAGGGCAATGTATCAGTGCATGTCTTGGAGAGGGGGTTGTTTGTATCCATATGATCTGTCTGGGCTCCAGTAAAAAAACAGGTACTCAGTGCAGATGGGCGTGGTTTGGTGTAGGCAGGTCTCACCTCCACTTTTGGTCCTGCTGGGACTCTCCTGAGGCTCTGCCTTGGTGATTGTGTGGAGAAAAGTGGTGACCTCACCCAGTCCCTTCTCGAATCAGGTGTTCCAAATCACTCTTTTGGGCCCGATCTCACTGTGTCACACGCGCAACCAAGTTGGACTGTGTTCTATGTCCCACACCTAGCCACGTCAAGCTTTTACTTTGTGTGCATTAATGATACTGTTCAAAATGTAATCCCTCAAGCCAAGGCACTTCCTAGCAGAAGATCAAGTAGGGGATCGGTTCCTCCTGATGCTGACGGTATCCCTTGCATTCTGTCTATCCATCCCAGAGGGAATTTTGGGAACTGGGGCACCAGGCCCAACGAAAGCTCGGCAGTTAGAGATAGGATCTTTCTCCGAAAGCTCTGCATTAGAGATGGGATTATAGGGTCCCTCTCTGTCCTGGGCCGAAGTTTTTCTCTTCTCCAGGGACAGTTCTATGATTCCCCATATGCTCTTTCTCTTCCCTTTGCCTCTTCACAGAACGGCTCCCTCCCCTCCGTGCCTCAGCCCATTTTTACCTTCCCCAGTTCACAGTCACGCACCTATGAGACTATCTTTTCAGAGGACTCCATCTCTTTTCTTCCCAGACTCTTGTGTTTCAGAGTCCTTTGGCTTCAGCTCTTCTTTCTTTGAGAGATGCAGGCAGGAAGCACAGAATCTCTTATTTCTCTGCCATCTGGTTTCCTCCATGTTTATTTTGTTTTTAATTTCTACATATGGGTGAAATTATATTGTATGAAGTTTTCTCCGAATGACTTATTTCATTTAGCATTATACTTTCTAGCTCCATCCACATCCTTGCAAATGGCAAGAATTCATTATTTTATGGCTTAGTAATATTGTATTTTATATATATAAAATTTCATTTTCTGCATATATCAAACTATATGAAGTAAGCTGATGGTCATTATTTTTCATTAATTTTTTATTCTCAAGTTAGTTACCATACAGTGTGGTCATGGCATCAGAAGTAGAACCAAGTGATTCATCTCTTAAATATCACAACCAGTGCTCATCCTAAAAAGTGCCCTCCTTAATGCCCACTACCCATTTAACACATCTCCATCATCCCTCAGTTTATTCCCTGTATTTAAGAGTCTCTTATGGATTACCTCCCTCTTTGTTTTTTTTTTTTTTAATGTTTGGTAATTTATTTATTTATTTATTGGAATGAGAGAGAGAGCACAGCGTAGGAGGGACAGAGAGAGAGAGAGAGAGAGACAGAATTTAAGGCAGGATCCAGGCTCTGAGAGTTTAAGTAAGGCAGGGCTCAATGTGGAGCTCAAACCCATGAACCGTGAGATCATGACGTGAGCTGAAGTCAGATGCTTAGCTGATAGAGACACTCAGGCACCTCTCTGTCTGTTTTATCTTACTTTCGTTCTCTTCCCCAATGTTAATTTGTTGTGTTTCTCAAATTCTACATATGAGAGAAATCATATGATATCTATTTTTCTCTGACTGACTTATTTCACTTAACATAATACCCTCCAGTTCCATCCACATTGTTGCAAATGACAAGATTTCATTATTTTTCATTTCGGAGTAGTATTCCATTATATATAAACCATATCTTCTTAATCCATTCATCAGTTGATGAACACATTGGGGCTTTTTCCATAATTTGGCTATTGTTGATAGCACTGCTATAAACATTGGGGTGCACGTATCCCTTTAGAGTATTTTGTATCCTTTGGATAAGTTCCTAGTAGTGCAATTGCTGGGTTGTACAGTAGTTCTATTTTTAATTTTCCAGAGTGGCTGCACCAGTTTACATCCTCACCAACAGTGCAGAGGCGGTCCTCTTTCTCTGTACCTCGCCAATATCTATTGTTTCCAGAGTTGTTAATTTTAATCACTCTGACTGGTGTGCTATCTCATTAATGGTTTTGATGTGTATTTCTCTGATGATGAGCAATGTTGAGCATAATGTCATTTATCTTTTTGCCCTCTGCATATCTTCTTTGTATAAGTGTCTATTCATGTCTTCTGCCCATTTCTTCACTAGATTATTTATTTTTCATGTGTTGAGTTTGGTAATTTCTTTATAGATTTTCGATACTAATCCTTTATCTGATATGTCACTTGCAAATACCTTCTCCTATTTCACTGGTTGTCTTTTAGTTTTGCTGATTGTTTCCTTTGTGGTGCAGAAGCTTTTTATTTTGATAAGGTCCCAATCGTTCATTTTTGCTTTTGTTTCTCTTGCTTATGGAGCTCAAAAATGTTCCTGCCTGGATTCTCCTCTAGAATTTTGATGGTTTCCTGTCTCACATTTAGGTTTTTCATCCATTTTGAATTTACTTTTATGTATAGTGTAAGAAAGTGGTCCAGTTTCATTCTTCTGCATGTTGCTGTCCAGTTCTCACAGCACCATTTGCTAAAAAGACTGTCTTTTTTCTTTGGATACTCTTTCCTGCTTTGTCCGAGTTTTGTTGGCCATACATTTGGGAATCCATTTCTGGGTTCTCTACTCTATCCCATTAGTCTATATGTCTATTTTTGTGCCAATACCATATTGTCTTGATTACAGCTTCATAGTACAGGCTACGGTCCATGATTGTGATTCCACCAGCTTTGTGTTCATTTTCAACCTTACTTTGGCTATTTGGGGTCTTTTATGGTTCCATATAAATTTTGGGATTGTTTATTCTAGCTCTGTGAAGAATTCTGGTGCTATTTTGATTGGGATTGCGTTGAATGTGTAGAGTGCTTTGGTTAGTATCAACATTTCAACAATACTTGTTCTTCCAGTCTATGAGCATGGAATGTTTTTCCATTTATTTGTGTCTTCTTCATTTTCTTCCCTAAGCTTTCTATAGCTGTCAATGTACAGATCTTTTACCTCTCTGGTTAGGTTTATTCCTAGGTATTTTATGGTTTATTTGTGCAATTGTGTATGGGATTTTTTCCTTGATATCGTTCTCTTGTTGCATTATGGTACACAGAAATATAACCAATTTCTGTACATTGATTTTGTATCCTGTGACTTTGATGAATTCACGTATCCATTTTAGTAGTTTTCTGGTTTTCCATGTAGAGTATCATGTCATCTACAAAGAGTGAAAGTTTGACTTTTTTTTTGACAATATTGATGCATTTATTTCTTTTTGTTGTCTGATGGCTGAGGCTAGGACTTCCAACAAAATATTAAACAATACTGGTGAGAGCGGACATCCCTGTCATGTTCTTCATCTCTAGGGGAAAAGGTCTCAGTTTTTCTCCATTGAGAATGATATTAGCTGTAGGCCTTTCATAAATTGTTTTTACGATGTTAACTTATGTTCCTTCTATCTCTAATATCTTGAAGGCATTTATGAACTAAGGATGTTATGTTTTGTCAAATGTTTTTTCTGAATCTATTGCAAGGACTATATGGTTCTTATCCTTTCTTCTATTAAATGTGATTTATCACGGGGCGCCTGGGTGGCTTAGTCGGTTAAGCGTCCGACTTTCACTTAGGTCATGATCTCGCGGTTCGTGGGTTCGAGCCCCGCGTCGGGCTCTGTGCTGACTGCCGGCTCAGAGCCTGGAGCCTGTTTCAATCTGTGACTCCCTCTCTCTCTGACCCTCCCCTGCTCAAGCTGTCTCTCTCTCTCTTAGAAATAAAACATTAAAAAAAATTTTTAAAAAATGTGATTTATCACATTGATTAATTTGCAAATATTGAACCAGCCCTGCAGCCCAGAAATGAATCCCACTTGATCATGGTCAATAATTCTTCTAATGTTCCGTAGAATTCAACTTGCTAATATCTTGTTGAGAATTTTGGCATACAGTTTCATCAGAGATTTTGGCCTGTAATTATCCTTGGTAGTGGGGTCTTTGGTTTTGGAATAAAGTTAATGTTGACTTCATAGAATGAGTCTGGAAGCTTTCCTTACATTTCCTTTTTTCTTTCTTTCTTTCTTTCTTTCTTTCTTTCTTTCTTTCTTTCCTTCTTTCTTTCTTTCTTTCTTTTTTCTTTTTCTTTTTTTTTGAACAGTTTGAGAAAAATAAGTATTAACCCTTCTTTAAATGTCTGGTAGAATTCCCCTGGGAAGCCATCGGGCCCAGGATTCTTATTTGTTGGGAGATATTTGATAACCACTTCAATTTCTTTCCTGGTATGGGTCTGTTCAAGTTTTCTATTTCTTCCCATTTGAGTTTTGGTAGTGTGTGAGTATGTAGGAATTTGTACATTTCTTCTGGATTGTCCAGTTTGTTGGGATACATTTTTTCTCATATTTTTTCTCAAGCAATTGTTTGTATTTCTTTGGTGTTGGTCGTAATGTCTCTTTTTTCATTTATGATATATTCTATTTTGGAATCCTTTTTTTCTTTTCTTTCTTTTCTTTTTTTCTTTTTCAGACCACTGGCTAAGTGTTTATCGATTTTGTTCATTCTTTCAAAAAGCTAGCTCTTAGACTCATTGATCTGTTGTACTATTCTTTTTGGATTCTGTAGCACTTATTTATGCACTAATCTTTATTATTTCCCTTTTTCTTTTGGATTTGGGATTTATTTGATGCACTTTTTCTATTGCCTTCGGATGTTATGTTAGGTTATGTGTTAGGGAACTTTCTTATTTTTTGAGATAGGCCTGGATTGCAATGCATTTTCTTCTTAGGACTGCCTTTGCGCATCTCAAAGGTTTTGGACTGTCATTTTTCATTTTCATTAGCTTCCACGTATTTTTTTTAATTTCTCCTTTAATATTCTGGTTGTCCCATTCATTCCTTAGCGTGATGTTCTTTAACCTCCAAGTATGTGGGTGCTTTCCAAGTTTTTTTCTTGTGGTTGATTTCAAGTTTCATAGTGTTGTGATCTGAAAATATGCATAATGTGATTTCAATATTTTGAACTTGTTGAGGGCTGTTTTGTAACCTAAATGGGATCTATTTTGGAGAATGTTCCATGTGCATTTGAGAAGAATGTGTATTCTGATGCTTTCGGAATGAAATGTTCTGAATACATCTGTTAAGTCCATCTGGTCCAAGGTGTCATTCAGAACCATTGGTTCCTTACTGATTTTCTGCCTAGATGATCTGATCTGTCCATTGCTGTAAGTGGAATACTAAAGTCACTTATAATTACGTATTCTTATCAATAAGTTTGTTTGTGTTTTTGATTAATTGATATATATTTGTGTGCCTCACATTAAGGGCATATATATTTAAAATTGTTAGCTTTCTTGATGGATAGACCCCTAAATTATTATATAATGCCTTTCTTCATCTGTTATTACAGTGTTTGTTTTAAAATATAGTTTGTCTGATATAGGTATGACTACTCTAGCTTTCTTTTGATGTCCATTAGCATCATAAATGGTTCTTCCTTCCCTCACTTTCAATCTGCAGATGTTCTCAGGTCTAAAATAAGTCTCTTATAGGCATATACAGATGGATCTTACTTTATTTATCCATTCTGATACCCTATCCCGTTTGATTGGGGCATTTACTTCATTTACATTCAGAGTGATTATTGAAAAATATGAATTTAGTGCCATTGTGTTATCTGTCAATTTTATGTTTGTGGTGATGTCTCTGGTCCTTTGTAGTCTGCAGATTTCCACTGAGAGATTCCCCCTTTTGATTTCTTTAAGTGCTGGCTAATTGTTCATAAGCTCCTTTAGTCTTTGTTTGTCTCGAAAAGCCTTTATGTCTTTCTATTCTGAATGACAATTTGTTTTACAAAGGATTTTTGGCTGTATATTTTTCTTATTCAGCACATTGAATATTTCTTGTCACTCTCTTCCTGCATGTCAAGTTTCAGTAGATAGGTCTGCTACTAATCTTATGTGTCTACCCTTTTAAGTTAAGAAGTTTTGTCTCTAGCTGCTTTCATAATTCTCTCTTTATCTTTGTATTTTGCCAGTTCACTATGATATGTCGTGATGTTGATCCGTTTTTGTTGATTTTGAAGGGAGTTCTACGTGCATCTTGGACTTGGATTCCTGTTTCCTTCCCCATATTGGGGATGTTCTCAGCTATAATTTGTTCAAACAAACTTTCTGCCCCTTTCTCTCACTCTCCTTCTATTAAAACTCCTATAATGCAGATATTGTTTCTTTTCATGGAATCACTTAGCTCTCTAATTCTCCCCTTGTGACATAGTAATTTCTTTTCCTTCTTTATTTTCAGCTTCATTATTACCCATATTTTTATCATATATTTCATCTATTCTGTGTTCTGTCTTCCATCCTTGTTGTCACTGTAAATAGTTATGATGCATCTCATTTATATCACTTTTAATGCATTGTGAATAGTTCTTAGGTTTTTCTTTTATCTCCTCAGCAACAGATTGTGTGTTGTCTTCTATCCTTTTTTAAAGCTCGACAATTATTGTTATGACTATTATTCTAGACCTTTTCATATATATTGTTTATATCTATTTTGAGCAATTCTCTGGCTGTGATTTCTTTTTTAAATTTTTAAATGTTTTATTTATTTCTGAGAGAGAGAGACAGCATGAGCAGGGGAGGGTCACAGAGAGAGGGGGATACAGAATCTGAAGCAGGTTCCAGGCTCCGAGCTGGCTGTCAACACAGAGCCCATTGCAGGGCTCAAACCCACGAACTGATCATGATCTAAGCTGAAGTCAGACGCTTAACTGACTGAGCCACCCAGGCGCCCCATGTCTGTCTGTGATTTCTTTTTGAATTTTCACTTGGACAAATTCTTTTGTTTTGTCACTTTGGCTAAGTTTCTTTCTTTTGAGTATTTTAATAAATTTTTATATATCCTGAACATTTAAGTATACTAGTATACTAAAAAGGGTTTACATTGTCTAGGGCCTGGCACTTCAGCAAGTGTTTTTGGTATATGTTGCATGCACTCTGTTGTTGTACTTTGGCTGCTCTATCCAACTGATCAGTCCTCTTCAAAGCTTCTCCTTGCTTGTAGTGGTGCAGTGTTTGGACCTCCAACCAAAAATGCTTTGATTGTTTTGTAAATGTAAGAAGATAAAAGAAAACAAAACAGAGAATTAAAAACTTTAAAGTTATATCCAGAAAAAGAGAAAGGAAAATAAAGAAGAAAAAGAAGTAGAAAAGGTGTACAAAGAATATAGCAAAATGGTTTGATCAAACAAACAAAGAATATATATATATATGTATGAAGTAAATATTGACCGAAAAAAATCAGAAGCTATGAGTCTGATAAAATAATGAAAGAAAGAAAGAAAGAAAGAGAAACGAAGAGGATAAGAAGAAAAAGGAAAAAAGAAAAGAAAAGAGATGAAAAGAAAAAAAGACAGAAACAAAACAAAAAGAAACAAAACAAAACAACAACAACAACAAAATCAGTTGTCTGCTGGTGTCTCTGCTGGTCTGGAGGAGAGGCCCAGCTGCCTCCTTTCAGTTAGACTTGCTCTAGTAAATAAGCAGTTGCTAGGCACAGAGTAGTGGGGTTTGGTACAAGTCGGTCCCGCCTCCACTGGGGGCCGCTGTATTGCACTCTGGAGTCTCACTGTGTTGGTGTTGGGAAGAAAATTGGTGACACCATAATCTCTTCCCCGGACCAGGTGTCTCAGACTGTGCTGTTCAGGCAACCCTCACAGAATGGTGAGGGGGGTCAGCTTGCCCTGCTCCATAGTTCTCCCATGACTTCTAAGCACTTCTCTGGAGGAAAAAATCTGATGCCTTAAAGGATCCTGCACCCCGTGGACCCTATTCTGCTGTAGCACCACACCACCCTGCTGTTTAAAGGCTTTGGCTGCCACCTACATTGTCTTTTGTTTTTCTGGAGACAATAAACTCTCTTCCCAAAGTACTCGACAGCGATTATTCTCTCCCAGTGCACTCCTGAGGTTGCTACAGGACCCTGGGGAGGCTCCTTCCTCCCGAGGAGTGGGAACCAAGCTGGCTCCTGGTTTTGCTCTGAAGAAAGTCTCGCACCTTTGGAACCTCTGAGTTTCAACTCGTAAGGCTTTTTTTTCAAAATAGAAATTGGCACTCTCTGTATTTCTCATTCCCCAGTCCATGATCCAGAGAGGTTTCCTCTGTTCTAACTCAATATCGAACCCTGCTTTTTGTCTCTCCCTTTTTTTTTTCTCTGCACAGAAAGTGTTCTCCCCCTCTGTGCCTATGCCATTTTATCTCTCCAATTTATATACATGCACCTTGATCCTGCCATCCTGTCTCCCTCCAACTGTGGAGATCCTTCTGCCATTCTGCAGATAGATTACCTGGGTGTTCTAAGTGATCTGATCTCAATTCTGCTGTGTTTCAGGGTCAAGGACAATCCCAGTCCGTTTATTTCTTTGCCACCTTAACTCTGTCCCTGGTCATTTATGTTTTAAGCCATTCTTTACTCCTTTCCTCCCCAGAGTTTTGGTATGTAGAGTCATATATTACATCTTTTACTTTCGTGTTTCTTGAATGACTTTTTACATAAGTATTCATTGTTACTGCTTTTATGCTTCCTACCCTCTTAATGCCATTTTAGCCTCTCCTTTCCACTCACTGAGTTTCCTTTAATATTTATTTCATAGTTGGTTTAGTGTGTCTAGGAAACTCTTTATCTCTCCTATTCTGAATGATAGCAATGTTGGATGAAATATTCTTGGCTACATATACTTACCATTCAGCACTTTGAATATATCATGACATTCTCTTCTGGCTTGGCAAGTTTCTGCTGAAACAGTCTCTGATAGCCTTTATGACATTTTTCGTACATATTTCTGTCTTTTTCTTGCTTCTTAATTTTTTTTCCTGGGATGACTGGGTGGCTCAGTCAGTTGAGCATCAGACTCTTGATTTCAGCTCAGGTTGTGATTCCAGGGTGGTGGTATCAAGCTCCACATCAGGCTCTATGCTCAGCCTGCTTGAGATTTTATCTCTCCTTCTGCCCCTCTCCCTCACTTACAATCTCTCTCTCTCTTTCAAATAAAAATGAAATTGGAACATTATCACATAACATACACAGAATTGAAGTCAAGATGTGTTACAGAGTTAAATGTTTTGAATCACTAAATTGTTCACCTGAAACTGATATTACACTGTAAGTTAACTAACTGGAGTTGAAATTAAAAAAAAAAAAAAAAAACTTAAAAAAAAACCCAAGACTTGAATGTTAAGGGGGGCCTGGGTGGATAAGTCAGATAAGCATCCGGCTTCGTCTCAGGTCATGATCTCACGGTTCGTGGGTTCGAGCCCCAAGTCAGGCTCTGTGCTGACACTTAGCTGAGAGCCTGGAGCCTATCTTCGGATTCTGTGTCTCCCTCTCTCTGATCCTCCCCTGAACACAGTTTCTTTCTCTCTCAAAAGTAAATAAAACATTAAAAAAAAAAAAAAGATTTGGATGTTAAGACTTGAAGCTCTAGGGGCACCTCAGTGGCTCAGTTGTTTACATCCAACTCTTGGCTTTGGCTCAAGTCATGTTATCAGGGTTGTTTGTGGGATTGAGCCCCACCCTGGGCTATGTGCTGACAGAAGAGAGCCTGCTTGGGATTTTCTCTGCTGCTCCCTTCCTCACTCATTCTCTCTCTCTCAAAATAAATAAATACGGTGGAAGGAACGGCAAGATGGGGGAGAAGTAGGGAGCTCTGTGCATTTCGCTTGCACCCATCTCTCAAACGGAGAAAGCTTGAAGGCATAGGACACTGAGCCACAGGAGTGTGGGAAGAGAAAGAGACAGAATACACTGGGAAGGCAACCTCATAAGTGCGTGAGTGAGAACTGGGGAAGATAAAAGTGGAACTGGACCCAGAGATACAGAAGGAGGGGAGGGAACTCGGTTTGCGTGCAGCTGCAGTGAGTGATAAACAGGCAAGTGGTGGTGAACTGCCAGGAGTCCAAGGGAGAGGAAAGAGAAGCTGAGATTGCTCATAGACCCATCCCTGGAGAAGAGAAAAACCTCGGCTTGGAAAGAGTGTGTTTTAGTTCTGACTGGGGTGCTGACTTTGAACTAGGTGGCCCCGGTCCCAGAAGTCACCAGAAAAAACTGCACTGCAAAACTCCCGGCACCATCCTTGGCAGCAACGGCCCAGTGGCGCAGCTGCTGTGCCTGTGGCATGCGGCGGAGTTGCAGACTCTGTGGACCTGAAGTTGCTACTTTCTGCATGCACTCAAGTTGTATCGCTGCTTGACCCTGGATGATCTGAGGCTGCAACACTTCCCCCACCGCCACTCACCAACCGCCCCCCGCCCCCCGGCAACAGGGAAGCAGAGATCTACGGGACTGTTTCGGGCTGTATAAACAAAGGCCCAGACTGTGACTTGGAAACGAGGCAAAGCGTGGGGCATAGAACTCAGCGACCTTGGCTACATCCTCACCACAGGGAGATAGGACCCAAAGAAGTGATTTTCAATGCTTGGTTGAGAAGGGACTTGGGCAATGCAATTCTTCTACCCACAAACACCAAGGTGGGGTCTCAGGGAGCTGCCAGCAGACACAGTGGAGACTAGACCTCCCTACACAAAACCACGCCCATCCCCACCAGAGAGCTGTTTTGTTGTTGGTGTTTTTACCTGAGCCTGGGTTTGCATGTTTATTGGTTCTGTCTCTGCATTTGTGTGCCTTTGTTCCCTCTGTGGTTGTCTGTTTTTTTTTTTTTTTTCCTCCAGGGCTGCCTCAAAAAACAAACCAAACTACACATGGTGGAGAGTCCTAAATACCACTACAAGTAGGAAAACAAAATAACCAAATGCTCAACAAGAGAAACCAAGAGACACCATTCAAAGAACACTTCCTGCACAGACAGGCCCTGAACAGTCAAATAGCCCTAATACAGCAGAACTCGAAAGGACAAAGTGTACAACAAGCTTTTAAAATTAACATGAGATAGACAGCTAAGCAACATGATGAAATGGAAGAACTCTCTTCCAAAGAAATTCCAGGAAGAAATGACAGCTAAAGAACTGCTCAAAACAGATATAAGCAACATAACTGAACAATAATTTAGAACAATAATCATAAAATTATCACGGAGCTTGAAAAAAGCATGGAGGACAACAGAGAAACTATAGCTACAAACACTATGGAGCTTAAAAATAGTTATGATGAATTTAAAAATGCGATAAATGAGATACATAATAAACAGGAAGCATCCAATGCACAAAATGAAGACGCAAAAAGGAGAATAAGTGATTTAGAAGACACAATTATAGGAAAAGAATAAACTGAGAAAAAGAGAGATTAAGTGGTCCAGGAATATGAAAGAAGAGTTCTAGAGCTCAGGGATACAATCAAACGGAACAATATCTGTATCGTAGGAATTCCAGAAGAGGGAAAGAGAGGGAAGGTGCTGAAGGAGTCCTGGAACAAATAGCAGAGAACTTCCCCAATCTGGGGAGGGAAGTAGATGTTGAAATTCAAGAGGCACAGAGAATTCACCACAGACGTAACTTGAATCAATCTTCTGCACGGCATAGCATAGTGAAACTGGCAAAATGGAAGGACAAAGAGAGAATTCTGAAAACAGCTAGGAAGAAAAGGGTCCTAACATACAAAGGGAGACCTATCAGAGTGGTGACAAACCTATCTACTGAAACTTGGCAGGCCACAAAGAAATGGCAGGAGATCTTCAATGTGATGAACAGAAAAAATAGGCATCCAAGAATCCTCTATCCAGCAAACCTGTCATTCAGATTGAAGGAGAGATAAAAGTCTTTCCGAATAAACAAAAATTGAAAAAAATTTGTCATCACTAAACCAGCCCTACAAGAAACCTTGAGCGTGACTCTCTGAGGGAAATGTTGCAAAGAACGAAGATGCTAGAGACACCACGAGAAGCATGAATCCCACAAATGAAACAATGACTCCAAACCCATATATTACAATAATAACAGTGAATACAAATGGGCCAAATGTTCCAATCAAAAGACATAGGGTAGCAGAATGGGTAAAAAAACAAAATCCATCTATTTGCTATCTACAAGAAACGCATTTTACACTGGAAGACACCTTCAGATTAAAAGTAAGGGATTGGAGAAATATATATCTTGCTACTGGAAGTCAAAAGAAAGCTGGAGTGGCCGTACTTACATCATACAAACAGGACTTTAAATTAAAGACAGTAACAAGGGGTGAAGGGCATTGTGTAATAATTGCAGGGTTTATCCAACAAGAAGAACTAACAATTATAAATGTCTGCGCACCAAATATGGGAGCATTTAATGTTTAAAACAATTAATCACAAACAGAAACAATCTTATAGATGAGAATGTGAGAATAACAGGAGATTTTAATACTCCACTTACAGCAATGGATAGATCAACCAGACAGAAAATCACTAAGGAAACAATAGACTTGAATGACACATTGAACCAGAAGGATCTGACATATATTTAGAAGCCTACATCCTAACACCATGGATTTCACTTTCTTCTCAACTGCGCATGGCACTTTCTCCAAGATAGAGCTCATAATGGGACATAAAGCAGCCCTAAATAAATATAAAATAATTGAGGCCATACCATGAACACTTTCAGATCACAATGCTATGAAAATAGAAATCAGTCAAGGGGAAGGGCAAGATGGCAGAGAAGTAAGGAGCTCCGTACTTGCACTCGCGCACATACATCACACGGAAAAGATCTGAAGCCATTGGAAACCTTACAAAACCTGAGATTGGGAGAAAAAGGATGCAGAATCCACTGAGAAAGCCTTCTAAGGTGAGTGCGAACCGGGGAAGATAAAATCGGGACGGGATCGGAGACTCCAGGCTTGGAGGCGATCCCCCTTTGCGGGGAGTGATAGGGGAAAAAAAGAGAGTCCAAAACAGAAAAACCTCCACTTGGGGGAAAAACCTCCGCTCGGGACATAGAAAGACTGTACTTGCCAAATACCTGCAGTCCAGGTCCCCTCGCGCCAACTGGTCCCAGAGGGGCTGAGCGCACAGACTGCTTCTTTGTGCTGGCTCCTGGCTAGATGGACTTCTAGAGTAGCAGCGGGCCTGCCGCCATTGTCCTCCCGGCGGGCTTGGGCCCCTGGAAGAGCCGCGTGCGGGCACCAGGCTTCCGCGCTCTTGGCGGGCTGGAACTACAGAGGGAAGGCAAAGAGCTAAAACCTGGGGGATTTGCCTGTGAGTTCGTGTTTCGGGTGAGGAGCATAGTGGGACCTGGTTTTCCTCACTCCAGCGGGCTCCCCGCGCATGGCAGGCAAGCCCCTGCCCATGCACGCCAGCCCGACCCAGGGAAGGAAGCAGCAATTCTGACTCCACCCCCAGAGCAAGGCAGAAGACCTGGATTGGCCCCGAGGGGGTTGCCTGGGAAGTTGTGTCTAAGGCAATTTCAACGGGGCACGAGGACTGGGATTTGGAGATTGGGACTGGCCTGAATTAAAGAGTGCAACCAACTTTGGCTGCGCCCCCAGTACGGGGAGTTTACACGCCCAAAAAAAGCTTGGTTCAAGAAGGGACTGGAGCACCGTCACTATCCTCCCCACAACCGCCAAGGCAGAACTCCCGCCTGAGGCATTGGATCACGCCACGCCCATCCCTGCTTGAGAGCTGCCCTCCTCCCTTATCTTTCTTTTTTTCCTTCTTCTTTCTCTTTTCTCTCTTTTTTTCCACAGAACACTGACCTGATTAACTCTGGTCACCGGCTTGCTTAAACAATCACGAAGAGTCCATTCTGTAGATGTAAATTCTACACCTACCGACATTTTCATCTCTTTCTCTCAGGAGTAATTAGACTATATAGTTTCTCTGGATAATATTAGCATCCTTCTCTCACCTATCCAACCATATTCTACCCTTTCGCTCTTTTTTTAAAAATATTTTTATTTATTTCTAGGAGAGAGAGACAGCGCGAGCAGGGGAGGGACAGAGAGAGAGGGAGTCACAGACTGAAACAGGCTCCAGGCTCTGAGCTGGCAGTCAGCACAGAGCCCGACGCGGGGCTCGAACCCACGAACCGTGAGATCATGACCTGAGCGAAAGTCGGACGCTCAACCGACTAAGCCACCCAGGCGCCCCATCTACCCTTTCGCTCTTTGAAAAAAGCTTCTTATCCCTTCTGCCTGTTCATTCTATTTCCAATTGTGCCTCATCCCTGCCCTGTCTTCTCTCTTTTTCTCTATGCTCTTCAACCAGCACTGCATACACATGGCTATTTAACTGAAACTGGGAAATCCGGTTATATGCTTTAAACCCTTCTTTGTCTATGGGTTTTCTTCTTTCTTCCTTTTCTTTTCTCCTTTTTGACCCTTTGATGTATTTTATACTCCCTATTATTCGCCCTCCCTCCTCCGTCTTTTCTCTTAACTTTTTCGTTTTCCCTCTCGCTTTGCATGTTAGTTGAATTAGCCTGTGCGTTTGTGTGCTCCTGCTCCTTGTGTGTTTGTCTCTCTGTTTTCTGTTCCAGGGCTACCTCAAGGAACAAGCCAGAGTACACAAGGTGGAGAGTCCCAAATATCACTACGAAAAGGAAAATAAAATTACCTAGGTCCCAACAATAGAGACCAAGAGATACCATTCAAAAAACATTCTCTGAAAGGATAGGTCCTGGACAGTCAAAGAGTCTTCTTGGATATAGCAGCGCTCATAGACACAGAGAGCACAACAGGTCTTTAAAACCAACAAGAGCCGGAAAGCTAACGAAAATGACGAAACGAAAGAGATCTCCTCCAAAGAAACTCCAAGAAGAAATGACAGCTAATGAACTGCTCAAAACAAATATGAGCGGCATAACTGAACAAGATTTTAGAATAATAATGGTAAAATTAAAAGCTGGGCTTGAAAAAATCATAGGGGACATCAAAGAAACTATGGCTACAGACAGAATGGAAAATAAAAATAAGCATGAAGAATTAAAAACGTGCAATAAATGAGATACATAATAAATTAGAGGCCTCCAAAGCACGGATTAAAGAGGCAGAAAGGAGAATAGGTGATTTAGAAGACACCATTATAGAAAAACAAGTTGCTGAAAAAAAAAAGAGACAAACTGGTCCAGGAACAGGAAAGAAGACTTCAAAAGCTCAGCGATACGGTCAAACGCAACAATATCCGTATCATAAGAATCCCAGAAGAGGAAGAGAGAGGGAAAGGTGCTGAAGGAGTCCTGGAACAAATTATAGCAGAAACTTCCCCGACCTGGGGAAGGAAGTAAATGTTGAAATACAAGAGGCTCAAGGACTCCCCTCAGATGTAACTTGAATCGATCTTCTGCATGGCATATCATAGTAAAAATGGCAAAATACAAGGACAAAGAGAGAATTTTGAAAGCAGCTATGGAGAAAAGGGCCCTAAAATACAAAGGGAAACTTATCAGAGTGGTGACAGACCTATCTACTGAAACTTGGCAGGCCAGAAAGGAATGGCAGGAGGTCTTCAATGTGATGAACAGTAAAAATATGCAGCCAAGAATCCTCTATCCAGCAAGCCTGTCATTCAGAATATGAGGAGAGATAAAAACCTTTCCAAATAAACAGAAATGGAAAGAATTTGTCACCACTGAGCCAGCCCTAGAAGAAATCCTGAGGGGGACGCTCGGAAGGAATGGTTGCAAAGAACAAAGATACCAGA